>NW_001849064.1:0-1695 GCF_000209065.1 Trypanosoma cruzi | reverse complement strand
CTCATCCGCCAGCCTCTCATTCTCAGCTGCCTTCTGCTCAAGCTCCTCCGCCAGCCTCTCATTCTCCGCTGCCTTCTGCTCAAGCTCCTCCGCCAGCCTCTCATTCTCCGCTGCCTTCTGCTCAAGCTCATCCGCCAGCTTCTCATTCTCCGCTGCCTTCTGCTCAAGCTCATCCGCCAGCTTCTCATTCTCCGCTGCCTTCTGCTCAAGCTCCTCCGCCAGCCTCTCATTCTCCGCTGCCTTCTGCTCAAGCTCATCCGCCAGCCTCTCATTCTCCGCTGCCTTCTGCTCAAGCTCATCCGCCAGCCTCTCATTCTCCGCTGCCTTCTGCTCAAGCTCATCCGCCAGCTTCTCATTCTCCGCTGCCTTCTGCTCAAGCTCATCCGCCAGCTTCTCATTCTCAGCTGCCTTCTGCTCAAGCTCATCCGCCAGCCTCTCATTCTCCGCTGCCTTCTGCTCAAGCTCCTCCGCCAGCCTCTCATTCTCCGCTGCCTTCTGCTCAAGCTCCTCCGCCAGCCTCTCATTCTCCGCTGCCTTCTGCTCAAGCTCCTCCGCCAGCCTCTCATTCTCCGCTGCCTTCTGCTCAAGCTCATCCGCCAGCCTCTCATTCTCCGCTGCCTTCTGCTCAAGCTCCTCCGCCAGCCTCTCATTCTCCGCTGCCTTCTGCTCAAGCTCATCCGCCAGCTTCTCATTTTCCGCTGCCTTCTGCTCAAGCTCCTCCGCCAGCCTCTCATTCTCCGCTGCCTTCTGCTCAAGCTCATCCGCCAGCTTCTCATTCTCCGCTGCCTTCTGCTCAAGCTCATCCGCCAGCTTCTCATTCTCCGCTGCCTTCTGCTCAAGCTCATCCGCCAGCCTCTCATTCTCCGCTGCCTTCTGCTCAAGCTCATCCGCCAGCCTCTCATTCTCCGCTGCCTTCTGCTCAAGCTCATCCGCCAGCTTCTCATTCTCCGCTGTCTTCTGCTCAAGCTCATCCGCCAGCTTCTCATTCTCCGCTGTCTTCTGCTCAAGCTCATCCGCCAGCCTCTCATTCTCCGCTGCCTTCTGCTCAAGCTCATCCGCCAGCCTCTCATTCTCCGCTGCCTTCTGCTCAAGCTCATCCGCCAGCCTCTCATTCTCCGCTGCCTTCTGCTCAAGCTCATCCGCCAGCCTCTCATTCTCCGCTGCCTTCTGCTCAAGCTCATCCGCCAGCCTCTCATTCTCCGCTGCCTTCTGCTCAAGCTCCTCCGCCAGCCTCTCATTCTCCGCTGCCTTCTGCTCAAGCTCATCCGCCAGCCTCTCATTCTCCGCTGTCTTCTGCTCAAGCTCATCCGCCAGCCTCTCATTCTCCGCTGCCTTCTGCTCAAGCTCATCCGCCAGCCTCTCATTCTCCGCTGCCTTCTGCTCAAGCTCATCCGCCAGCCTCTCATTCTCCGCTGCCTTCTGCTCAAGCTCATCCGCCAGCCTCTCATTCTCCGCTGCCTTCTGCTCAAGCTCCTCCGCCAGCCTCTCATTCTCCGCTGCCTTCTGCTCAAGCTCCTCCGCCAGCCTCTCATTCTCCGCTGCCTTCTGCTCAAGCTCCTCCGCCAGCCTCTCATTCTCCGCTGCCTTCTGCTCAAGCTCATCCGCCAGCTTCTCATTCTCCGCTGCCTTCTGCTCAAGCTCCTCCGCCAGCCTCTCATTCTCCGCTGCCTTCTGCTCAAGCTCCTCCGCCAGCCT
>NW_001849063.1:3509-8976 GCF_000209065.1 Trypanosoma cruzi | reverse complement strand
CCCGAGCACAGCCGCGTCCAGCGCGACACCGCCACCGACAAGCTCCAGCACCGCGCCGTCCACCACCACCGTCCGCCCACCAGTCATCACGGTCACGAAGGCCACGCCGGATACAACCAGCACGGACCGCACGAGCCGCAGGCCCGACAGCACCAGCACCGGTGCGTACGGCGAGGACTGCGAGCTGGGAAGATACACAAGCGGCGTAGACCTCGCGGCAACCAGCAGGGAGTCCGTCACCGTCAGCACAGATTCCGCGGGGAACGTGCCGGTCAGCACAAGCGCACCGTTCAGCGCCTCCACATCGCACACCGACAGCTCCACCGGCCCGCCCTCGTCGCTCCCCGCCGACACCGCACCGCGCAAGCCTCCACCGCCCATCACGTACAGCACGGCGCCGTTCAGCAGCGACACGTTCTGTACAACGATCCGCACGCTGTCCCGCGCCATCCACGGCACGTAGAGCACAGGACTCACGCCGTCCAGCACAACGTGGCGCAGCGTCACCTCGCTCGCGCCGGCAGGCACAACGAACACCGACTGCAACGTCACGCCCTCGCGGACAAACACACTCGACGCGGTGCCCACAGCAGGTGGCAGCGCGGGAGCACCCACAGGCACGCACGCCTCGCCGTATCCACTGCTGCCGCACACGCACACGCACACACCGTTCTTCATGCTCGCAGACGCCGTCCCGGGCGCGTAGCAGTACGTGTCCCTGTCGCAGTCCTCGCACCCAACAATGTCGATGCTCCCAGCGTCGCCAAAACCAGCCGCTGCGTACTCCTCCGCAGTCGACAGGACGCGTCCACCAGCGTCGTTGCACGCCACCCTCAAATGCGCCCCAGCCGCGAGCGACAGGCCCGCAGACAGCATCCGCGGCAGCAGCGCTCGGTTGCGCACAAAGCTCAGCGTGCTCCCAACAGCGGTCACGGCGCCAGCGGCGTAGAGCATCTCCCTCAAGACGCCGTCGTGCACGTTGCCCCTCGCCAGCAGCATCGACCCGTCGGCCAGACTCACCGTCGAATAAAACGCCACCGCGTAGTCCCCCGTCGACGAAAAGCCGCTCCGCACAAGCGCCACAATGGAGCCCGACACGCTCACAGCCCCACGCACAGACACCGCATGCTTGCACAGCAGGAAGTCGCTGTCAACAAACGCCACCACGGAGCCGTCACTGGCCATAACACCGCCCTCCACTGACACGCACAGCCCCAGCGCCGTCTGCACCAACAGCCCGTCCACGTACAGCGCACCGCGCGACGACAGCGCCACGCCGCCAAACACCAGCACGCCAACAGCGTCGCGGAACACAGCAGCCACATGCGTGCGCGCGATGGTCAGCACACTCCCCGTCAGATTCACGTTGTGCAACACGAGGCACGCGGAGGCGTCGCCAAGGTCGTAGGCGCCGCGGTACACAACACGCGCCTCTGCAATCAGCACCGAGTCCACCACAATGACGCGCGAGCCCGGCGGAAATCGGTTCGCCACCACCACGCCGCCGCCAGAGCGTGACTCAAGCCCGCTGATCAACACATCGGCGCGCTGGCCAGCAGGCGGGTCGGACAGCCACCCGACAACGTACAGGCTCGCTCCGCCCACAAACGTGCAGTTCGCCAGCGTCACGTTGCGCACGCTCCCTGACATCGACTCCATTTCCACCACGAAATCCGCCGCAAAGGTCACACCAACGTAGCACAGCACCGACGTCCCAAAACCGGCGTTCACCTCCACATCCACATGCACGTCCCGCACGCACAAGTCGGCACCGTCAGTGCTTGAGGGCTCGGGAACAGCAACGGGCAGGCACGCATCGCCGTGGCCACCCTCCGCACACGTGCAGGCGCAGCCATCACTCGAGGCCGTCGTCGTGTACGCAGGGAAGCACGACGCTGCAAGGGTGCATGGGTCGCTGCAGCTCAGGATGGTGGCATTGTACACGGACGGAATGCTGTATCCCGCCGCCTCCTCGCCGTTCACAGTGTTGCACGCAGCCACAATCGCTCCGTTTGTGAGATCGCGGGACTTTTTGAGTATCAGCAGCGCTTTGGTCACTCCATTGTTGGAAATGAATTGGTTGCCGGACACAGACACCGTGGAGTCGCGGAGATCCACCGTAGGGGATATGCAGGCAAAGGCTTCCGATGGGGATTCACGGCAGAGGTTGCCGCTCAACTGCAGCCAGGAGTTGTAGTAGATGTTGGCGGCAAAAGTTGAATAAAACACAGCCAAGCTTCCCCGCATTTCGTTGTCCTGAAACACAACCGCTGACTGGGACTCCACACGTAAGGCCGACAAAATGTGCATGAAGTACTGCACCGGCCTCGTCACAAGGTTGCCTCGGATCACCACGGCAGAGTTGTTCAGTACAATCAGTGAAAATGACTGGCTAGACCCCTCAAGATGTATCAAATTACTGTTAGCGCCTTCCATATGAAACGTGTTGCCTACCACCGCAAAAAGGGAGCGCCACGACACCCTCAGCGCAGATTCAACAAAGTAAATGACGTTTGAAGATGCCGTCACGGTCTGAAACACATTGCCACTGAGCACCACCGCAGAGTCGTTGCTGATCGCCAGCCCATTCATCGCGACACACGACGGGCTGCCAAGGTCCAAACCCGGCCGAGGGAGGAGCCTTGTGGCCGTGAAGCGGTTCCCGCTGATCGTGATGTTCGTGTGCGGTGGAAACCCACCCTCCGGGCTGAGCAGCGCGTCACGGAACGTGTTGCCGGTGACGACAATGTTCAGCGACCCCACAGCGGCGTACGCGTTGCCCAACAGCAACAGCACGGCGCCGTCCCTCCACGTGCATCCATCGAACGTGACGTTCACCACGTCGCCCGTCATCGCCCCAATCAGCACCGTCAGGCTCATGCCGCCCCCGCTGAACGTCACGTTGCGGTAGCACAGCCACGACAGCCCGCCGCCCACAGTCTGCGCCACCTCGGGGTACAAAATGTCGCTGATGCACTCACCAACCGGCGGTGGCGGCGGTGGCGGTGGCGGTGGCGGTGGTGGCGGCGGGCCAGCAGGCACAGGCGCCGGGACGCACACATCGCCGTGCCCTCCAGCAGCGCACTGGCAATTGCAGTCGCTGACAGCCGTCGTCAGAGGAGCAAAGCAGTTGCCGTCCTTAGTGCACTTCCCGCACACTGCAACCGTCGTCACGTTGGTAATGCCTTGGAGCGCCAGCTCTGCCGCCGTCGTCACCTCCCGTCCCGCGACCGTCAGGCACCCAGCAACGAACCGGTAGCCGGCCCCAACCCGCTTCAGCAAAGGCACCGACAAACCCGTCGAGCCCATCTTGCAGCCCGTCAGCGTCACCACACTGCTGCTGTCAATGCTCACAAAAGTGGATTCAGTGTCGTCGAAAAACGCACCCACTCCCACGTCGTTGTCGCGCCAATCCAACCAGCTTGACCGCTGGACGGTCCACAATTCGTCTGCAACAATGGCGTTGGACACGGAGCCGCTGTTCCCCACCACGCGCAACACGCTGTGATCCAACACGCTGAATCGGGAGTGCTGATACAATAGGCTTGTCCCGGAGGACATTGTATTGTTGAGAAGCGCAAAAACAGAGTGGTCACTGACACTGAGGGTATTTACGTGGAACAGGTATGTGTAGCCATCGAAGCTGCAGTACCGCGTGTACAGCGAGCTGCCACCCACCAGCGTCAGCGTCCCGGTCGAGTGCAAACCAAACGCATCACGCCTCGTTGCACGCGCCCTGGCGTTGCTGACCAAAAGCGAGGATGCACTCAACAAAACTTCGTGCAGCAACACAACGCTCAGCTTGTTGTTCACTGTTTCCGGCAGATGGACCTCGGAGGACTGCACCGCGTCAACCTCCGTGACGGCAATGTCGCAGTGCTGCGGGAGGGCAAGTGCAAAAACAACAACAGAGGACCGCATCACCGTCTGGCTCACGCGGATCAGGACGCCCGCTGACTCGGCCGCCCCAGCACCCCCAAAAAACTGCAGCGCGGCACCCTCACGGAATGCGCACCCGGTGAGCGTGATGTTGATGAGGAGATGCAGCGGCATACTGTCAAAGGAAAACGTGAGCGCAGCACCCACGCCGCTGAATGTCACACCCACGTAGCAGTGGTGCGTCTTCCACATGTTCAGCGTGATTTCCCTCAGCGTCTGTTTCACCACACAGCTCGTGTCGCCGTCGACGGCTCTCTCCGCTACGGGCGGCACAACCGTGTCGGGCACCTCGAAGGGAAGACACGACGCGCCATGCCATCCGTCCTTGCAGCCGCACGAGCAAGAACCGCGGTCCACCGACTCCGTCCCGGGCATGTAGCACGCCGCGTCATCGTTGCATGTACCGCACCTGAACACCACCACGTCCTCCGGAAACACACCGTCGTACGACACCTCATTACCTCCCTGCAGGTTGCACCCAACCACAAGCTTTGCGGGAGAAACCACAATCATGTTCGACTGATCCAGATCAGCAAAAGGATAAATATCGTCCACCTGACGGTTGTGTGCAAGCGCCACGGTAGTGCCGTCGCCCGACAGCTGAATGTTGTGCTGTTCATGTCCTATACTTAATACTGAGGCTGCGCTCACTTCGTTGCCCTCCACACGCCACTGCGCACCACCCTGGAGAGCCAAAGAGCCGGCCAAATACAACAGCGCAGAATCCAAAAACTCCGCGCTGCCAACAAGGGTGCAATCCGCCACTCGCAGCAGCCCCGCGGAGCTCACAGTGGTATCCTCATAAATATGAATGCCGCTCACTGCGCTCATCGTGTTGTTCTCCACGTCAAAGTAGCCGCCATTCTTCACATCAACAGCGTAAACGCAAACACATGATTCCATCCCGTCATCCTCCTCCGTTGTGCTCAGCATATTTCCCTTCACAATGATCCCGCCACCATCATCAACACCAATTGAGAAATAGAGTGCGTAACTAATTCCCTCAATGTGGCTGTCAAGCAGCAGCAGCGTCGAGTTCGCAGTGAAAAAAAAAACCGAAAAGGCAATGGCATGGCTCACCGTCGACAAGAGCGTACTGCCCACCACCAGTATCTGGGAACTCGCACCAAAATCACCCTCAAACTCCAATGCACCAGAATCCATCATCGAGGATGTCACGTTCACGTGCACGCGCGCACCACTCCCCCTGATCAACAGGCCCATGAGGACGCACTGCAGCAGCGTGATGTTGAGTGTCTGTTGTGGCGCGTTGAATGTCCACAGGTCCAACTCGATATCAGCGATGAAGGTCACGTTGACAAAGCACAGACCACGCACACCGGGATCAGGATCGTCCACGGAGCTGGTGCTGCCACCGTGCACGCAGCGGACCTCCGTGTCCTTCACTTCGGGGAGCGGGAGCGGCCCAAGGCCGTCCGGAACCGCAGCCGGCAGACACGCACCACCGTGGCCGCCAGCAGCACACACACACTCACAGCCGCTGATGCTGCTCGTCCTCGCTGCAAAG
>NW_001849063.1:0-3409 GCF_000209065.1 Trypanosoma cruzi | reverse complement strand
GTAGAAGACGCTGGACAGGTTCGCCACGACTCCGCGCTCTACGAGAATCGCAGCGCACGAGCCCCCGCCACACGACAGCGTCGACCGCGTCATGACAAACCGCGTCGACAGAAGCCGGACACCGTCCAGCACAAGCGCGGGACCACGCCGGGATCCCGCATGGCCAGGGGTCGTCGGCACGTACTGCGACCCGCCAACCGTCGCGCGCAGTGTTGAGTCCGCCAGCAGCACACTCGAGTGCAGCGGCATCGCGCCATGCAGCACGATCGTGCCCTCCAGCGACGTCACATTCGTCATGTTGACGAGAGCGTGCGGCATCAGGCGCGCCGTGCTCTCGCTGAGGCCACCAATCCACAGCTGCGCACCGCCCGCAAGCACACAGTGGCGCAGCGTCACGTTCAGCGCGTCAGCGAACGCATCCATCAAGCGCAGGTCCACCGTCACAGTGATCGGTCCGCTGAACACCACCGAGTCGAAGCACGCCGTCGCACGCCAGCCACCAACCGTCACCGACTCCGTCAGCGTCACGCCACTCACGCAGCCCTGCGCACCGCCACCACCGCCGCCGGCCCTCGCAGGCGGCACTTCGAACGGCAGGCACGCCTCGCCCACGCCGCCGGCACGGCAGCTGCACACGCAGTCGGAGAACGACGCAGTCAGCGCATCAAAGCACGCCAGCGCAACCGCACAGCCGTCGCACGGCACCACGCTCACGGAGGGCAGGCCGGCCATGCGGTAGTCGCCGCTGCTCTGCAGCACCCGGCCGCCGGCACGGTTGCACTGCACCCACACGACGCCGCTCGCGATCGTCGGCCCGGAGACAAGCGTCGCGCCGGTGGCAGCGCAGCGCGCAATCGACACGGCGCCGCCGCTCAGCGTCACACCCGACAGCGACGCCACCGACGACGCCTCGCCCACCGCCCACACGTCGTGCAGGTCCAGCCACCCGCCGTCATCGACCGTCCCACCGTCGCAGTGCACCAGCGACGACGCAACAGACCCCTCGACGCCCGCGAAGCGCAGCACAGACTCAAACACCGCGAGGCGCTCTCCAAGCACAATGCCGCCGCCGCTGCTCACAACCGACACTTTCGTCACGGAGAACACCGAGTGGCTCTGCAGACTGAGACGCGACGAGGACGCCAAATGCATCGCGGAGGCGGTAGGACCGCCCGACGCCTCCAGCGACACGCCGTCAAGCACCACCGCGCTCGACAGCAGGTCCACGCCGCCGCCAACGTGCACCGCCGACCCGCCCGCGTGCAACGACCTCAGCACAGTGTTGCTCACACGCAGCTGCGTCTGCAACAGCGACGTCGCGTGCAGCACAAGCGGCGACGCCACCGCGTCCGTCAGCCCGCTCAGCTGGGAGTATTGCATCGGTCCCGCCGTCACAATCGTCGAGTCACGGACCGTCACGTTCGTGTGTGCCGGCAGGTTGTGCGCAAACACAAGCGAGCAGTAGCTCCCGGACAGCCCGCTCACGCTCACCTCCAGGCTCCGGTCACTCGCCGGCTCGCCGCTGTAGCCCCGCACGTAGATCTGCGCACCGCCGTCGCACACGCAGTTCCTCAATTCAATGCGCAGCGCGCCGGGAAGCATCGCCGGCACGTCGAACACAACAGCCACGCCGTTCGTGATGGACACGCCGTCCATCAGCACCGTGCCCACGGCGCGGCCAACCGTGATGGCTCTGTCCACCGTACCGCCCCGCAGTCGCAACACCACCGCATGCACCGCGGGCATCCACGCCGCCGCCGCAACCAGCGCCAACACAACGAGCAGCGCCGCACACGGTGCCGGAATGGCACTGCGCCGCACACGGTGTCGGCTACGCGGACACGCACCCACCGCACACCGCATCCACCGAACCAATCAGATATCAATAGGGCTGTCGTGGTGTGTCGCACTCGCACCGTCGACCGTAGCACCTTTCTAATAAATCCTTTCCTACAGATGGAGAATCCAAAAGCGCAAATCCGATAGATCGCTATACCACTACTACTAATCCTAATACTGCCGCGAGCAATAACCAATACCTTGAAACGATAGTTGTGCTGGTCAAGCCAAAATAGCTCTAACTGCACGGTCAGAGGAGAAGAAGGCAGAGGCAGCAACAACAGTAAATAAACACAGTGGCACACAGAAGCATCCGCCCACGCAGCCCCACACAGCCACCGTGCCAATTAGCGGGGCCCAGGCAAAAACAAACATGACCAGTGGCGCAGCTAGTGTGACCGATGGGTCAGAACTGCACAAGAAACAGCAAAATCAGACGCGCACGGCATACACAATGACGAAATGAAGAATAAAGAAGCACGGCGGCAGTACGCAGACACGGGGAAGAAGGGTCCACATCAATTGCACAGTCCGATTGGCTCGCAGCCGTCCGAATGGTGGTCGCGCCGCTGCCGCGCGGGGCGTGTGGCCTGTGGCTGCTGTGGACTGAGAAGATGATGAGGGGGAAGAGAGATGCGGTGCGGTCCTCATCCATCTCGGTTGGTGGTTGCACCAGTCACGCCATCCCCTCAGATCGCCTGCTGCAAAGACCGTCACCGTCAGCAGCGGTCGGTGCCGTCCTTCTCCACCGATGCCATCACGCGCCTCCTCCCTCAACAACACAACGGGGGAGCAGCAGCCACACGCAACTGCCACCACAGAGCGCAAGAGGAGCAACCAACTACACTGCAATACATATATCGTGTAGGTGTCTCGTGTTTGTGCCTACGACCAAAAAAAAAAAAAAAAAAAGCAAAGCATCTGAGGGGACACACAACCACACAAGAGTGCCAGACAAAAAGAACAAACAGGATGACTGCTGAAACGCAGCACTGCACGGCTGCCCACGCTGTGGAAAGCCGCGGCACACATGCTGAAAAGTAAAAAGACAAAGATGTATTCGTCTTCCATTATGCATTCACCCAAAAACCAAAAAAAACCTGCACGTTGGTGCGTGGCCTCCAAATCGGTGTGTGTGTCTCGCCTGCAGATAAGAAATAAATAAATGTGTTGCACTCCTTCCAGTCGTTTAAACACCAGGTGCCCACACATTATTTATATTCCACTGGGACACCCGGCGCGGTTTCGTGCCCCCATTCCATTGTCTTTTTTATTAGCCGGCGCCATCGGCGTGGCACACAATGCCGGGAGCGTCTCCGGTCAATCAAAAAAAAAAAAAAAACACTCAGTAGATCCCGTAATTGTCGGAGGACCACAACACGGGGTGGAAAGAAGAAAACAAAAAACAACCCCGCGGTGCTGGTGCTGGGGAGAGCATGCTTCCACATGGAGGAAAAGCCCTGCGCAGCAAAAAGAATCTAAAGTAAAATAAAATGGTCAAAACAAAGTGTTCACAAAAAGTGGCAATTACTTTAAAAGAGCGCGTGGAAAGACGCATATGTTCCCGCTG
>NW_001849062.1:3918-8713 GCF_000209065.1 Trypanosoma cruzi | reverse complement strand
GAAGGGGAAAAAGCCGAGATAATTTTGTAATATTGTATTCAATGTGTATTTCAGCAGTTACCATGACTCACTGATGCCGTATTTTATTGAGAATGCACCAGTTACTCAATCCATTCATTTCTTTTCTCAAGGTAAGCCAATTGACAAGCATACAAACAGCTAAAGTGCACTGTGAAAGGCCCAAAAGAAAAAAACACACAAGGATGCGTCACACCCTGCTATTCCAGGTGCTGCTACTCTGCTGCGTCTCTGGTTCTGTTGCCGTCGCTGAGCATCACTGCATCTCCGATGAAGTTGAAAACAAGGTTGGCCCCCGGACGACAGCAGTGGTGCTAGAGCTGCCAACTCGGGGAGGTGGCATGATGCGGGCGCTGACTGCCTCGGCTCCCGAATGGGCGCCCATCCGTTTTCAAGTCTTCACGGAGGATCTGAACGATCCCTCAAAACACTGCACCGCTGAGAAGCAGATTCGTCCAGACTTTATTGGGAGAAATCTTGAGTGTAATAAAAGGGATATTTTGACGAAGGAAAAAAGATCCATCATAATAAACTCCCTTCTTCCCCGAGCGTTCCGAATGCATACGGATCGTCTACTTGTTAGGCCTCTCACGGGCAGGGTTATTGTACCAGGGTACTCGTCAGGTGTATGCGCTCAGTTTACAATACCCAGCTCCCATCAAACAGAGGGTGTGAGCGGTGCGGACATGTACTTGTATGTCTCCGCTGGCCCGACACAGGGTTCCACACTTGCGTGGGCTACTACATGCTTAAAATTACCCGATGGACGCCCTGTTGTTGGAGTGGTGAATTATGGCCCGAGGTCTGTCACTGATTCGGAGAACAGTGTTCGTGTTTCAGCGCATGAAGTTGCACATGCTCTTGGGTTTGCTGTGTGGTTACTGCAAGAACGCAATATGTTGAAGGAGGTTTTGAACGTACGCGGCAAAGCAAAGGTGCTGCAGGTGTCGTCACCCAAGACGGTGGAGAAGACTCGCGAGCACTTCAACTGCGTGAATGCTACCGGCATGGAGCTGGAGGATGAGGGTGGGGAAGGAACAGCATCGTCGCATTGGGAGAGACGCAACACAAAGGACGAGCTGATGGCTGGTATTTCCGGAATCGGCTACTACACGTCCCTGACAATGGCTGCTTTGGAGGACACCGGGTTTTACAAGGCCAATTGGGGAATGGAGGAACCGATGTCATGGGGCAACAACTCCGGCTGCGCGCTGCTGACAGAGAAATGCCTGATGAATGGCGTCAACAAGTATTCAGAGATGTTTTGCACCGCTGAAACAACTCTTATTTCATGCACATCGGATCGTCTGGCGCTGGGGTACTGTACAATCTATCTCTACACAGCCGAACTTCCCCAACAATATCAGTACTTTTCGAATCTCAAACTTGGCGGTTCGAACTCCTCCTTAATGGACTTATGCCCTTACGTTCAACCGTATTCCAACACTCGGTGCAGCAATGGGGAAGCAAGCATCATGCATGGGAGTCGCGTTGGCCCGAGATCAAAGTGCTTAAAGGGGGATGGGCTTGTCGATTTCATGGGTCGTATTGGTGACGTGTGCGCTGAGGTGTCGTGTGAGAAGGGTGAGGTGAGCGTGCGGTACCTTGGAGATGATACATGGCGCCAGTGCCCAGAAGGCAGCAGTATTACACCAACTGGGCTGTTCACGGGAGGAAAGATTTTGTGTCCAAAGTACGACGATGTGTGTATTATCTTTGATCCACTCAGGGGAGGCGGAGACGTGAGCAGTTTGTTGTCAGTTTTTCCATCAATTTCAGTGATTTTACTGGTCCTTATTTTTATATCAATGTATTGATGATACTGTGAAAAAACGCGTTTTGTACCCGTCAAGTTGGGAATGTGCCAATTTTTGGTTAATAGTTTTAATTTGTCTTCTTCGATCGGTTTTCGTTTCTTTTGAGTCAATATACACTCCAATCTGCAAGGGATGTTTTGATAATATAATAGTTTTAATTTGTCTTCTTCGATCGGTTTTCGTTTCTTTTGAGTCAATATACACTCCAATCTGCAAGAGATGTTTTGATAATATATATATGTATATATGTGCACCCCGAAGCACCCCTTTATTTATTTATTTTTTTATGTGTTATTCAATGCAGGCCAAATTATTGTTTTTTAAAATAGACCTGGACCGTGCGGCAAAAATGCAAATGGAGCGGTGTGTGAAGCAACATTGAGTGAAAAGAAGCCATTCGCATTGTTGGAGCCCAGTTTGTTTTTTTTTGTTGTTGTTGATTTTTATTTCATGTTATTTTACTTTGAAAGCCTGCGAGAGGAATGTTGCGTGCCAAGATTTACCGGGGGAATCCCCAATACTAACCTTTCCCTCTCTCCTATTTGCCATTGTGAGGCTTAGCGCAAAGAATATTTATTGAGGGAGGAATTTTTGGATCGGACGGTGTCCACGAGATACGCCCCGCGCCCACGCTCTGCAGTGGGGCGGCCACCGGCGCAACTGGGCGTTTCAGGCTGTCGTGCCACTGTGTGGTCCAACGGCACCTTCTCCACTTTGTCTTTGCCCAGCGACCAGCCCGCCATTGAGCCACCACGTGGGCGGCGTTCTCACCATTAGCGGGCGGCGAACTCGTTGCAAGGCGGGGCCGGGACAACGGCATGAATTGCACCTCGTTGCGACACTCTGTGGCTGTCACCACCGTGCCGAGGAACCCTGAGTCCATTCGAGCCTCTTTTGAGGAGGAAGAGGCACACCGCTGTTTGGAGCAAATGGGCGGCCCTTAAAGGAAGGCGGTTGGCGCGGCACCGTCCATATGAGTGCGCCCGGGCCCAGTTGGAGGATGAAAAATCTTGGTGTGCAGCTCAGATGTCCACGCGCGGTTCCAGGCGGTGCGCATTGGATTGGCGCTGATGCAAAAGTTGCTCATAGCCATCAATGGGACAACAACTTTGCGCCCATCAGCGCCCAGCAAGGCCCGTCACAAGTCTCCGCCCCCTCTGCCACGGGAATTTGGAGTGCGTCCCATGCAGCAGAGAGGATTGGGTGATCCTGCGTGGAAGGGCGAACCCCATGACGCGCCAGGGGAAGTAGAGCTGTTACTCGGCCTGCGGGGCACACAGGGGCTCATGAGGGGAATCCGTGGGTGGCAGGGATTTGCCCGGAGGATCGCTGTCGCGCCATTTGGCGGCGTCTTGGAATGCATGCTGGATGCGACGCCTGGCCACAGCTCCTGGATGCGTCTTGGGTCGCTTTTCCGACGCCGGCTGCGCCAGACCCCGGCGTGCAGACAGCGGTGGGAGGAAAGAGGCACCCTGGGCGTGCGCCAATCGCGGGGAATAGATGTTCATGGGAACTCGCCGGTTGACAGGGCGACTGCGTACACTCAGTCGCATGGATCCTCCGGACAGCAAAAAAGAATTCTAGAGCGCTGATCCGGGACATTCAGCGTGCTATCGAAGCGCCCAGAAACGGGACCGCCCTTTCCCCCAGGCAGTTCAGAGAGCAAACAAAGAGCATGCCGCACCCCCGCCCAATGAAGCACGACGCTGCAAACGTGGTCGGACTGGACAATACAGCAGGACGTGCCGAGTGAAGCCGCAAAGGGAGACCTATACCCAAAAAAAAGGAATTTTGTCTCGGAAGCAGTGACTTCTGGGCCGGCACAAATGGGGAATCATCATCAATGTCCGGGTGTGACCGTGCGGAATGGGCACCCCTCAACACTGCGTTCGCGGCGATGCCGTGGGCCATCTCTCCACCAACACGTCGGCGCGGTTGGCACCGTTGGTGGAAACGAGCTGGCGCACCGTGCGACGGTGCTGTGGGCACAATTGGCGCCGGGGAGGGACGGCACACGACCATTTTATTTTCAGGGCCACAGCATCATTTGGCGCACCCATAGCCGTCGGGTTGCGTTGCGGGAGGAGGAGGATTGCTTGCCCCGGCGACGAGTGGACGTGTGCACTTCATCTCTGGGGTGGATCCAACGGCGGGTGAATCCAACGGCACGCGACTGTGTTGGCGAGCTGTGGGAAAACGCTGCTAAGACCCGTCACCTCGACGAGCGAAGGAAAGAAATTGAGTTTGCGGACTTTTTCGCAACGTGCGCTGCTTGTGGAAAGGGCAGTTATTCTTAGTAAAGCCCTGGAAGGACCCGTCGCAGGATGGACCGGCGGGCGCCTTTTGCGGCGGTGTTGGACAAGTCGTCAGGACGGAGATGGCGGTCCATCGCATGGCCAAAACCAAGGAACGCCCAGGAGGACGCCGAGGCCACGTTCCGCCATTTCACATTTCACAGTGTCTTGGCGCGGTGCGAGACGAAGCCGCCGCTTTACTGGATTTGTATGCGTCTTTTTACGGGCGGCTCACTTGGCGGATATGCACGGACGAGTTTCCGTTGTCGAGTGGGATTTTTGGATCTCGTGGAATCGACTCTCCTCCACACGGGCCATGAGTGTATTCCGGAAGTTCCCCGCGCCGCCGCGAGGGTCTTGGCGGAGGACCCCGAGATGGTAAGACCGCAGTCTGTTGCGCCGCGCGTGGTAAGTACTCCTGTTTGGATTTGCGGTATCCGGACCAGTGGACCGCGGAGAAGTGTGGTTCGGCGGTACCAATGTGCGGTCAAGAAGTGGTGCCAGCAGGAGAACAGGTGGTCCTTGCCAAGGGGTGTGAATCTATTGGCGTATCCTTCATCCGCGAGACGAAGAGCGCCGCCTTGAGCACGACGAGAGCACGAGGATTGAGGAAGACTGCGTGTCTCCGAACGCCGGCAGCTGGGGGTGTGGGTGGTGCGGCGGCGC
>NW_001849062.1:0-3818 GCF_000209065.1 Trypanosoma cruzi | reverse complement strand
CATTTCTTTTCTCAAGGTAAGCCAATTGACAAGCATACAAACAGCTAAAGTGCACTGTGAAAGGCCCAAAAGAAAAAACACACAAGGATGCGTCACACCCTGCTATTCCAGGTGCTGCTACTCTGCTGCGTCTCTGGTTCTGTTGCCGTCGCTGAGCATCACTGCATCTCCGATGAAGTTGAAAACAAGGTTGGCCCCCGGACGACAGCAGTGGTGCTAGAGCTGCCAACTCGGGGAGGTGGCATGATGCGGGCGCTGACTGCCTCGGCTCCCGAATGGGCGCCCATCCGTTTTCAAGTCTTCACGGAGGATCTGAACGATCCCTCAAAACACTGCACCGCTGAGAAGCAGATTCGTCCAGACTTTATTGGGAGAAATCTTGAGTGTAATAAAAGGGATATTTTGACGAAGGAAAAAAGATCCATCATATTAAACTCCCTTCTTCCCCGAGCGTTCCGAATGCACACGGATCGTCTACTTGTTAGGCCTCTCACGGGCAGGGTTATTGTACCAAGGTACTCGTCAGGTATATGCGCTCAGTTTACAATACCCAGCTCCCATCAAACAGAGGGTGTGAGCGGTGCGGACATGTACTTGTATGTCTCCGCTGGCCCGACACAGTATTCCACACTTGCGTGGGCTACCACATGCTCTCAATTAACCGATGGACGCCCTGTTGTTGGAGTGGTGAATTATGGCCCGAGCTCTGTCACTAATTCGGAGAACAGTGTTCGTGTTTCAGCGCATGAAGTTGCACATGCTATTGGGTTTAGTGTGTGGTTACTGCAAGAACGCAATATGTTGAAGGAGGTTTTGAACGTACGCGGCAAAGCAAAGGTGCTGCAGGTGTCGTCACCCAAGACGGTGGAGAAGACTCGCGAGCACTTCAACTGCGTGAATGCTACCGGCATGGAGCTGGAGGATGAGGGTGGGGAAGGAACAGCATCGTCGCATTGGGAGAGACGCAACACAAAGGACGAGCTGATGGCTGGTATTTCCGGAATCGGCTACTACACGTCCCTGACAATGGCTGCTTTGGAGGACACCGGGTTTTACAAGGCCAATTGGGGAATGGAGGAACCGATGTCATGGGGCAAAAACTCCGGCTGCGCGCTGCTGACAGAGAAATGCCTGATGAATGGCGTCAACAAGTATTCAGAGATGTTTTGCACCGCTGAAACAGGTCTTTTTTTATGTACATCGGATCGTCTGGCGCTGGGGTACTGTACAATCTATCTCTACACAGCCGAACTTCCCCAACAATATCAGTACTTTTCGAATCTCAAACTTGGCGGTTCGGCCTACGCCTTTATGGACTTCTGCCCTTACGTTCAACCGTATTCCAACACTTGGTGCAGCAATGGGGAAGCAAGCGTCATGCACGGGAGTCGCGTTGGCCCGAGATCAAAGTGCTTAAAGGGGGATGGGCTTGTCGATTTCATGGGTCGTATTGGTGACGTATGCGCTGAGGTGTCGTGTGAGAAGGGTGAGGTGAGCGTGCGGTACCTTGGAGATGATACATGGCGCCAGTGCCCAGAAGGCAGCAGTATTACACCAACTGGGCTGTTCACGGGAGGAAAGATTTTGTGTCCAAAGTACGACGATGTGTGTATTATCTTTGATCCACACAGGGGAGGCGGAGACGTGAGCAGTTTGTTGTCAGTTTTTCCATCAATTTCAGTGATTTTACTGGTCTTTATTTTTATATCAATGTATTGATGATACTGTGAAAAAACGCGTTTTGTACCCGTCAAGTTGGGAATGTGCCAATTTTTGGTTAATAGTTTTAATTTGTCTTGCTCAATCAGTTTTCGTTTCTTTTGGGTCAATATACACTCCAATCTGCAAGGGATGTTTTGATAATATAATAGTTTTAATTTCTCTTGCTCAATCAGTTTTAATTTCTTTTGAGTCAATATACACTCCAATCTGCAAGAGATGTTTTGATAATATATATATGTATATATTTGCGGCTTAAAGCATCCTTTTTTTTTTTTTTTTTACGTGCTATTCAATGCAGGTCAAATTATTGTTTTTTAAAATAGACCTGGACCGTGCGGCAAAAATGCAAATGGAGCGGTGTGTGAAGCAACATTGAGTGAAAAGAAGCCATTCGCATTGTTGGAGCCCAGTTTGTTTTTTTTTTGTTGTTGTTGATTTTTATTTCATGTTATTTTACTTTGAAAGCCTGCGAGAGGAATGTTGCGTGCCAAGATTTACCGGGGGAATCCCCAATACTAACCTTTCCCTCTCTCCTATTTGCCATTGTGAGGCTTAGCGCAAAGAATATTTATTGAGGGAGGAATTTTTGGATCGGACGGTGTCCACGAGATACGCCCCGCGCCCACGCTCTGCAGTGGGGCGGCCACCGGCGCAACTGGGCGTTTCAGGCTGTCGTGCCACTGTGTGGTCCAACGGCACCTTCTCCACTTTGTCTTTGCCCAGCGACCAGCCCGCCATTGAGTCACCACGTGGGCGGCGTTCTCACCATTAGCGGGCGGCGAACTCGTTGCAAGGCGGGGCCGGGACAACGGCATGAATTGCACCTCGTTGCGACACTCTGTGGCTGTCACCACCGTGCCGAGGAACCCTGAGTCCATTCGAGCCTCTTTTGAGGAGGAAGAGGCACACCGCTGTTTGGAGCAAATGGGCGGCCCTTAAAGGAAGGCGGTTGGCGCGGCACCGTCCATATGAGTGCGCCCGGGCCCAGTTGGAGGATGAAAAATCTTGGTGTGCAGCTCAGATGTCCACGCGCGGTTCCAGGCGGTGCGCATTGGATTGGCGCTGATGCAAAAGTTGCTCATAGCCATCAATGGGACAACAACTTTGCGCCCATCAGCGCCCAGCAAGGCCCGTCACAAGTCTCCGCCCCCTCTGCCACGGGAATTTGGAGTGCGTCCCATGCAGCAGAGAGGATTGGGTGATCCTGCGTGGAAGGGCGAACCCCATGACGCGCCAGGGGAAGTAGAGCTGTTACTCGGCCTGCGGGGCACACAGGGGCTCATGAGGGGAATCCGTGGGTGGCAGGGATTTGCCCGGAGGATCGCTGTCGCGCCATTTGGCGGCGTCTTGGAATGCATGCTGGATGCGACGCCTGGCCACAGCTCCTGGATGCGTCTTGGGTCGCTTTTCCGACGCCGGCTGCGCCAGACCCCGGCGTGCAGACAGCGGTGGGAGGAAAGAGGCACCCTGGGCGTGCGCCAATCGCGGGGAATAGATGTTCATGGGAACTCGCCGGTTGACAGGGCGACTGCGTACACTCAGTCGCATGGATCCTCCGGACAGCAAAAAAGAATTCTAGAGCGCTGATCCGGGACATTCAGCGTGCTATCGAAGCGCCCAGAAACGGGACCGCCCTTTCCCCCAGGCAGTTCAGAGAGCAAACAAAGAGCATGCCGCACCCCCGCCCAATGAAGCACGACGCTGCAAACGTGGTCGGACTGGACAATACAGCAGGACGTGCCGAGTGAAGCCGCAAAGGGAGACCTATACCCAAAAAAAAGGAATTTTGTCTCGGAAGCAGTGACTTCTGGGCCGGCACAAATGGGGAATCATCATCAATGTCCGGGTGTGACCGTGCGGAATGGGCACCCCTCAACACTGCGTTCGCGGCGATGCCGTGGGCCATCTCTCCACCAACACGTCGGCGCGGTTGGCACCGTTGGTGGAAACGAGCTGGCGCACCGTGCGACGGTGCTGTGGGCACAATTGGCGCCGGGGAGGGACGGCACACGACCATTTTATTTTCAGGGCCACAGCATCATTTGGCGCACCATAGCCGTCGGGTTGCGTTGCGGGAGGGAGAGGATTGCTTGCCC
>NW_001849061.1:3859-8612 GCF_000209065.1 Trypanosoma cruzi | reverse complement strand
CTTCTCATTGGTGACCCTGTCGGACGGATGACCTGCCCTGTTGCCATGTTTTCTGCAATTTTAAAAGGAGTCCGCTGCGCTATTCCAGAGAGAGGCACACCGTCCGATGAAGGCGGTGCAGCAGACGCAGAGACCAACGGAGCGTTAACCTCCTGCAGACTACTCGCTGTGACGACACCGCGTTCCTCACCAGTGACGGTTGTGGCGGAGTTGGTAGAACGACGGCTCGAGGCCGTAAATCCTTCGCCACTGTCCAACGCACGCTGCGGCACGTCAAAGGCGGCAATGTACATGGAGAAAGTCACTCGAAACGAATTCTCCGACGGCAGCGAATGTCTGCCAAAAACATTCTGCTGAACTGCGGCGTTGCTGCTTTCTGCAGCTACCGCATCTTTAACTGTCGCGGCGGCCACTGCTGCAGCTGCCTGTTGCGCGTCCTGCACGGTGATGGCCTCCACAAAGACGGGCAGGCCCTCCACGCCGGTGCGCACTCGAATCATCATGCCGAGCTGATCCGCCAGCAGGCAGACTTGCTTGAATGGTTTCACCTCGACGATTTTCCCGGGAAGCGACAATCCCCTCGATCTTGGGGCGGCACGTGCATCCCCCACTTCACTCGTTTCATTCGACACCGCTGTGCCCTCGCCGCGTGGCTCATGTTGCCGCATGAAGAGGAAGTGCTCCTGCGACGCCACGACCTTCGTCTCCGCCCCACCGCCTTTGCCGCTCTCCAACGGCGGGTGGGCGCCTTGCATGACGTTCGGCTCGTCGCTGTCTACAACCCACAACTCCAGACGCGACTCGAGTGGCTGCACAACAACACGCGGCCTCGATGCGGGGAACCAGCCAAGCAGCGCCCCCCACACCCAGGCCGCCGCGCATGCATCAAAACTGAACCGATCGGGTGAAAAAAAGGCGCGTTCCGGTCGTCCTTCCGCCAACGGCAGCAAAAACTTTTTAATGATGCCGCCGGACATCACGCATTCCCACTGGAGTGTGTCGCAAGAGACCATGTCAGATGCCGAGGTGGCGTTGTAGCGAACGTGCACAGAACACAACCCCTGCGACTGTCGTAATACGGTCGCGAGAAGAGCCTTTGTTGGAAGCATCAGGAAAAACTCGTCACGGTCGTCCTCGTGCCTCGGTAGATTTGTCTCGGATGTTGCGCCACCACTTTTTTCACATGAATTCGTCACGGAGTTTCCATGTATGCTGCGGTAGCCCTCAAGATAACGGGCGGCAATGCCCACAAGCATATGCGTACTACGAGTGCTGTTCACCACACGTAATTGCAAAGAGTCACGATGCGGCTCAAAGAAAAGCCCTTCCCCTTGCTTAGCGACGGTCTGCAGTAGGTGCATAAACGGCCGCACCGAGGCCCCTGTCACGGAAAAGCTAAGAAACATACGATTGCGTCAACCGTCCCCTACACACCCTGCTGCCCTCGGCCTCTGCCAAACAATGACGTGAATTCTTCACGGCACACTGGAAAAACAAAAAGAAAAACAAACACACAAAAAAAAACATTTACTCAGCTGCCGCGCTATAAACACACCGTCAGTCATGCATTAAAATGGACGCAACAGGTGCGTGCAAACCACCGCTGCCCACACAATATCTTCTTCTTTGCTCCTTCACTACGACACACAGACAGGTAAAGAAAAAAAAGAGAGAAGGTAATCGTCTCCCAATCCACTCCTCAAGCTACTCTACATGACAACCCAAAGCAATGAAGGAGGGAGAGGCAGAGAAACAAATAAATTGGGGTAAAAAAGAATCAAATAAAAAGAGCAAGCCCTTCTTTCTTTTTTTTTTCTTTGAACGCACAAATCACCAAAAGGAAAAAAAAAAAAGTAAAGATCAAACCAAACGTCTCTGAAAATATATGCATGCGTGCATATTATTCTTGCCCATCCACCTCCCTAACGCCAATCTCCTTCTACTTTGCATTAGCCATGTAAACTGTCCCATCTATTCCTTTATTATCGTTGCGTCCAAAGGAGGTGGCACACGCGGTGTCACGGGTGAGCTCATACGCTTAATTTCCTTTGAGGCATACGCCGGATTAAGAAACTTCGGGCAAGTGATACTGCAATTATAAATATTATGGCAAAAGTTTACCAATGGGCCATGCTCAAACATCTTGACGCGGCTATCGTAGTCACGGTCAAGAGGCTCAATCAACCAGCGATACGATTGTAGCAGAACGGCGGGACCAAGAAATTGTTCACGGTTCCACCAGTACTGCGGACAGCTGCCGGTGCATGAGGCGCAAAGCACGCATTCATAAAGACCCTCCAGGCGATTTCTATTACTGCTGTGCACCTTCTCCTTGAGGTACCAACGGCTCACCGCGTATGGGTTGTTTCCAAAGCCTGGACGCTGTGTCAGAACGTGAAAAGCCGTCTTGCTGTTGTCTTTGGCGGTAAATACAGTCTCAGGCTTTGGTGCAGCGTTCTTTAATATACGACGATACATGAAGAGAGGGCTGCTGTACCTTGCAACCTCTCCTGTAAGCGGGGCCGAAGGCATATATATATATATTTCTCAAAGGGATTCTCTCTCTCTTTTTCTTTTTTCCCTACAACAGCTACCGGGCTATATATAAATATTTATATGTGTATTGCACGATTATTCGACTCCTCTCACTCTCCTTGGACTTCTCTTGGCTGCTGGGTGTGGTTGATATCACTTCTTTGCTTTTTTTTTTTCTAAATGAATTTATTCCTAAAGCGCCCAAGACGTGGCGGCGGCAGTGCCACAAAAAGAAGAAAAAAAAAAAAGCAAACCAAACAACCGAGAGGCGGAGGCCGGTCAAATAAACAAATATATTATTTTTCCTTCAAGACCACATATCTAGACAAGAGAGACATGAGTCACCTGGTGCCTCTCTCTTTCTCTCACTTGCCGTGGCGGATTAAAAAAAAAATAATAATAATAATTAAATCAAAAATATATAAAAAAGGGCAAACCACTCAACTCCTCGTTTTATTTATTTATTTGTTTGTGTGTGTTTGTGTGTGTGGGGGGGTTCATTTTGCCTCACACCGTCTCGTCCCGCTCTTGCTGACCGTCCCCCTAACCCACCAGCAGCATTGGCAATGTCCCACGGCCGCAAAAGATAAGTCCGCGCTCCAGTGTGTCTGCGTGTGCGTCTGCCAGAAAAAAAGTCGCGCAAACGCCCCCCTCAAAACCAACCAAATGAAGCGACGACACGAACAGAGAAAGCGGATGCGCACAAGCACGCGGGTCAAGAACAAACAAACAAACAAACAAAAGAAAAGTCGAAGTAAGACCAGAGAAAGAAAAACAAAAAGTATGCTTCAAGACACATCACGTAAAGGGGAAACGGAGGTCTACCACCTCATGCGGTGGGGCGCATCACCCGGCTTGATGGTGAACACGGAGTGGAGGTATCCGGCCTTTTCCTTCCCGAGCGGGTCCTTCCTGATCGCCTCAATGAGCGCAGCATCAACCGTCTTCTGCAGCTGCGCACGGGCATCACTGACGATGCCCTTCGGTGCCGCCTTCGCCGTCTTTTTGGCCTTCTGCTCCGCCGCTTTCTTCGCCTTGTCACCCATAAACTCACCCTCCGACTTCACGCGTTTTTCCTGCTTCGGGCGCTTGAAGATGTCGGGGGTGATGCCGCTCACGTCCACATTTTTGATGTTCACCTTCGTCGACGTCGCAATGATGTAGCGAGAGTCGATGCGACGGATCGGCACGCCGTTGTATTTCATGGGCCCGGAGATTACCAGCGGACCGTTGCGGGGCAGCTGCTTCAGGATCACCACGCGGCGGCCACGGAAGCGGCCGGCAAGGATGATGGCGATGGTGCCGGGCTTGCAGCTCTTGCGCAGCGTCGTGTACTCGGGGCTCTTGCGGCTCACTTTCTTGGCAACCTTCCTGGTGGCACTTTTCTTCTTAGCGAGGGCCATCGTCCTTTTCCCTTTTTTTTTGGGGGGGGGGGGGGAAATTTTTCTTTCCTTACGTCGTTCTCCCTTTACGATCAGTCCCTGTTGCAGCGGCGGAGGAGAAGAGTGCGTGCAGACAGTACGGGAGAGAGAGAGAGAGAGAGGATGAGAAACAACAACAACAACAACAACACAAAAACAAACACATGGAAGGTGCATTGACTTAAAGTGCTGCCATGACAAAGAAAAAAAAAAAGAGAAAAAAGAAAACGTTGGGTTTTAACCGCGTGGAAAAGTGTGACGGCACATGTGGCGGGCATCCGTGACGCGATCTCCGTCCGGCCAGCCTCTTCCCCCCCCCCTCTTTCCCTGCTTGCACGAGCAGCTCCCCTCCTCCACCCGTGTTGGGTAGAAGAGATAAATTCCCTTCCATGCGCACACGCGTGTATTGCACGTGCAACCATATAAATATGACTGTTTTCTATTTTTATTTTTATTTTTTATTTTTGTTGTTGTTGTTGGAGGGGGGAGAGGGGGGAGTTGAGCAGCCGTCATGACATCCGTCCGCATACACGCACATCTATTCAAAGGGGATGCATATACATAGAGAGAGAGAGAGAGAAAAGAGAAAAGAAAAGAAAAAAAAAAGTAAAACAAAACAAACACGCATACAAAAACGCAACAAAATATAAATGTAAACTAAAAACATAATTCATTCATTAAAATATTTATATTTAATTCTCAACCCGTAAAAAAACCACACGCACCCCTTTCGCCCCACCCACACCCAGACACCCACCCACAAACGTGTACGATATTCCCATTCGCTCTTCCCCCCC
>NW_001849061.1:2862-3759 GCF_000209065.1 Trypanosoma cruzi | reverse complement strand
TAAGTCCCATCGCAGCTCAAAGACATCTCTGCGGGGGATGTATGAAGCGCATGAAGTGCTTCAAACGCCACGACGAACAGTGTTCGCCTGCATGTTCAAGAGCCTCAGCAACACACCCGTGACGCTCCACCGCCTCCATGCACATCTCCGTGTCACCTGGATTTTTAAAACGACGCCGTACTGCTTCGTAGACCCGCGTTTCCTCTCGTGCAGCAAGAAGAACTGGAAGTGTTGCAATGCCTTCTGCCATGTCCGCCATCTTTGGTTTCCCCAAATTTTTATCATCCCCAGTGATGTCCAAGCAATCATCGACAATTTGAAATGCAATGCCCAAATGCTTTCCAAATTTCGCCGCTGCCTCTTCATAGGCGGTGTTTGGCAAACCCGCAAGTACCGCAGTAGATGCCAGGGAGTTGGCAATAAGAGATGCTGTCTTACAGTAACTCTTCTGTTCATAACTCTCAATGTCAAAGCAGCCGTCCATTTGCATCATTTCTCCAGCAGCAAGGTCCTCCAGTGCGGTACTCATGAGCAGTACAACGCGGGAGTGGCCCAACGCGGCTATCCAAATGGAGGCACGCGCGAGAAGGAAGTCACCTGCCAGTACCGCACGTTTTGCGTCATACAAGCAGTGGACTGTGGGTTGTCCACGACGTGTGTTACTGTTATCCATGACGTCATCGTGGACAAGCGTAGCGGTATGGAGAAGCTCCGTGATTTCTCCAAGTCGCAGGAAGGGACGAATGGCACCAGAAGAATTATCATCAATTGAGCCGATGCTTTCCGCACGAATTTGTTCACTCACATGCGGCGGCAGTAACGCATGTGCCATCATCGCCACCAGCGTTGGACGCAACATTTTCCCACTCACTGAAAAAACATATTTGGCAATGTGAT
>NW_001849061.1:0-2762 GCF_000209065.1 Trypanosoma cruzi | reverse complement strand
TCCCCCGGGAGTAAATTTCCAGCCCCGGCTTCGTTTTCGGCGCCCGCCGGATATTCCGCCCGCTGAAATCTTCCTTTTGCGCCTGCCGACCACGTAGAACCTCCTCCAATGCCTCCTTCGTCTTCTCCGTTGTCTCCGCCAGTGCCTCCGCATCGCTGTCTTGCACCACACTCCCTTTTGCGCTGAGAGTGCTGACGCCGCCGGCTGACAAATCCGACGACCCCACAATGAGGGCCTCGGTGTTGGGCACGGCAGCAAATAAAGGATGCGAGGAGATGCCGTGCGTTGGTCCAGCAATCGCATCGGTTGCACGCACATCCCGTCTGCCAGCAATCTTCTCCATGACTACCGGCGGCAGGGGCTTTCGTCCCATACCGAGAGGGTACTGCGCAAAGAAACACTCCGCGAAGGCACCGCCATCTTCACTGAAGCTCGACATTCCCCGTAAACAACAACAACAAGACAACACACACAGACAGAAAAGGCAGTCACTTTTACTTTTATACTTCTTTCTTCGTTCAGCAACGAGGACTGTAAAAGAGAGAGGTGGAAAAAAAGGGAGAAAAAAAAGCAAACGGAAAAATACACAGGAGAAAGTATGGGAAGCATCGTACATCGGCTGCAAACAAAAACAAATGCGACAAATTATCCACGCGCAAAACGCCAAACCTCCCCTTTGTCTTGTTTACGACAGTTGGACAAACGCACGCACAAAAAAAAAAAAAAAAAAAGAGTGTCCCCAAGAAAAAACAACAAAAAAGAACAAAAAAACAATAAATTTAATATAACAAAACGCCCCCACCAAAAATAAAAAAACAGAAAAAAAACTTAGTACAATAAAAGTAACAAAAACAAAAACAAAAAAAAAACCAGTGTCACAATGGAGACTGTGAACCGCCACGCTACGCGACAGCACCAAAGTACTCCTTGGACTTTTCGGGATCCGGCTTCATCGTCTTGTCACCGGGCTTCCAGTTGGCGGGGCACACCTCGCCATGTTTCTCCACGAACTGGAACGCCTTCACAAGACGAAGGGCCTCGTCCACGTCGCGGCCAACGGGGAGGTCGTTGACGGTGATCTGCCGCAGGTTCTGCTTCGGGTCGATGATGAAAAGGCCACGGTACGCCACGCCATCCTCCTCCTTCAGCACACCATACGACTTCATGATGCACTTGGTCTTGTCGGCAAGAATGGGGATGTTCATCTGGCCAAGTCCGCCACGCTTGCGCTCAATGCTTGTCCAGGCCAGATGGGAGTACTCGCTGTCCATGGAGCAGGCAAGCACCTCGCAGCCAATGTCAGAGAACTCCTTCACACGGTCCGAGAATTGGCAGATCTCTGTGGGGCAGACGAAGGTGAAGTCCATCGGGTAGAAGAAGAGCACCAGCCACTTGCCCTTGTAGGAGCTGAGGGCCACCTTCTTGAAGGTGCCGTTGGGCATCAGCGCCGTCTCATTGAAGTCGGGTGCCGGGTGGTTGAGCTTTGCGTCTCCGCAGGACATTGTCTTGGAAAAATAAAAGGCTGTTTTTTGTGTTGCTTATTGTGGCTACTGAGTAGTATCTGGCAGTTGCGCGGCAAAGACAAAAGCAACAACAACAACAACAGAGAACATGAGAGAATAAAGACAGAGAGAGCAGAGTGGTGCTGACGCACGTCAGTGTCTCCGTTAAAAACGGCAGTGGGAGAGCTCTTCGCCCATTCGTCATCGGGCTTCGTGGCCGTGTGGGTCTGCAGCCACATCGAAGCGACAGGGGGAGAAGACACGATGAGAAAAGAGGCACATGAAGCGGACATGGCCGGTTGTGTGTGTGCGTGCGTGTGTCCTCCTTCATCCTCTTCAGAACACCACTGGGCATGGAAGGATGGTGCCGTGTTTGGTGAACGAGAATGATGTAAAAACCACCAGCGCGCCAAAGACGCTCCCTTCTGCCACCATATTCCCTCACAAAAATCTTCCATCTTTTCGCAGTGAGACATAATCCAATCCCCGGACCTGTGGCACCTGCGGTGGGATTTCCGCCTCGAGCTCCATGGATCGCAAGTGCGGCATTTCTTGACCCAACGAGTAGCCGATGGAAGTTGGGAGCGGTGGCGGCGCTGGCACGGGCGGCGGCGAGATGTGGTAGACGGTCGGGCTCTCAGTCGACCGCATGACCCACTCGACGAGACCCACCGCGGCGAAAATAAACACAGCATGGAACCTGAGGCTGGCGAATCGCGCCCCCCGAGCCCCCCGGATACGGCGATGGGCCTTACTTTTCCACCACTTATCCAGCTTGACTAACATGTGACCAAACTACGCACCACACTTTGGTCGTCTTAGTGCTGTTGGCGGGGGCAGCCGTGGCGGATGGCCGCATTAATGCCAGCAAGATAGAAAAAGAAAAAGGGAAGCGGAGGCAACATTTGTGTGCGCACACAGAGAGATGGAGTGAGAGCTGCGCTGATTCGCCAGCCCCTCTTGCACCAACATGCAAGCCAACATTTCGTGGCACACGCGACAAAAGAAATTTCCAGCCCTCAGCCGTTCCTTTTCGTTTTTGCACGGTGCTCCCTCGCACACCCCGTACCCATGCGATTTGGCGGCAGAGTCCGTCCATCGTCATTGTCCATGGGTCCATCCAAAAGGAATGAAATGGCGCCACGCCCCAGGTGCATCCAGGTTCCCTGCCATTCCTTCCGCAGGATAACACCGCTTCCCCGCTCCCAGCGGAACGGCCGCCACGCGGTCCCTCGTGCCCAAGCAGTTAACACCCAAATG
>NW_001849060.1:3448-8508 GCF_000209065.1 Trypanosoma cruzi | reverse complement strand
GGAAGGAAGAGAGTCAAACATACGTGTTGGAGGTGGTTATAATTAATACAGCAACTACTACCGATACTACTAGTAACATGATTATTAATGTGTTTATAATATGGAATTCATTCCCTTTTTTTTTTTTCTTTCTTGTTTCCTCAGCGTTTGAGCTTTTTTCGAAGCATCCGGGGACGGTTTATCGCTTAGGTGTTATTTGTCTTACAAGAATTATGCGGTACGAAGCTATGCCGATTCAGTTTGCGTGTGCCAAAGGAATGAATGGTGGGGGAGGGGTGGGGCATTGAGAGACGCGCACCTCAGGGAAGTGGTGGTGTTTTATTTTTCGTTTTTTTTTTTTTGTTGTTGTTGTTGTTTTTGTTTTTGTTGTTGGTTCGTGCGTGTGTTTTTTGTTGTGTTTTGTTTGTTTTTTTTTTCGGTTTAAAAATATTTGGTTATAATTAAATTTTTTGTTGTTTTTCTTTTCGTTGGTGGGGCAAGAAGGGTTGTGTTCCAATTGAGCCGCTTGTTCTGCGTGACGTCCTACGATTTTATGCCCCCTTCATTTCCCACAGTGAAAGACGTATTGTTTTTTTTTTTTTGTTTTTTTTTTTCTACTCTTTTTGCGTGTGTCTTTCTTTTGTTCATGAAATAAAATAACTTTTTATTATTTTTTTTTTTTTTCTTTTTGGTTCTGTCGCTTCCGCACTGCGGGGCTGCGTTGGTTTGGTGTTGTTGCTTCTTTTTTTCTTCCCCTTCCTTCTGTGTGTGAGTGTTTATTCTTCTCTTTTTTTCTTTTTTTCTTTTTTTTTATTATTTTTATTGAATCGCTCTTAGCGGTAGCGGTGGCGAATATGTTGTACCCGCCGCAGAAGAGCGTTTTTTCCGCCGTCGGCCAGGACGGCACGCAACTCCACGGCGACAGCATGGCGCTGCTAGAGGCGTCGTCGACTCGGTATATTCAACAACTTGAGGTGGAGGTGGCGGAGCTCACGCAGCAGTACGACGCCGCGTGCCAGCTGCTTTACCACGCCGTACTTGTGCAGGACGCGTCGGCGATTGTGATGGATGAGTGCGAGGCACGAGGTCTCATCGTAAAGGACGAGTCGGCCGCCCACAGCGAGTTATTGTGGCTCTTCTTCCGGGTAACGACAATGCGGCGACAGGTGGAGTCGGCCATGATGCCACGGGGCAGCGAGAGGGCCACTGCGCCGCCGCAAACCGAGTCAGCGATGAATTGGGGCAAAATACCCGAATGTGTTGTGAATGCACTGCAGGGTTCACTTCGGGAAGAGAACGAACGGCTCACGAGGCTGCTGGAGGCGATCCCGCAGAGGGTTTGTAGCGCACTGACAGTCAGGGATGCAGCGGGCGTATTGCCGGTGACTTCGCCGTCAGCGAGCCATGACTTAGCGCAGGCCGATGCAGCTCGCAACGGCTCCACGGATGTCAAGCAGCACCTCGAGAGCATCGTAACGCGCATTGATGAGATAGTCAAGAGCCTAAGGCAAACAGGCAAGCCGGATGCAGAGCCCACGCGGACGGAAGATCTTGTAGGAATTCACGTTGCGTCGCTGCAGAATGTGGTGAAAAGCTTAGAGAACTTGTCAATACGTATAGAGGAGATATTAGACCGATACAATAATGATGTCAATTCCAATTCTTCCCCTCGGTCAAATCAGACGCCAAAAGCAGAAGAACTGCGCGCATCCCAAGCAGAAACATCATTTTTGACCTCTAAAGTACCCCAGGATATGCCGCTACTGCGGAGACTTGCATACAGTTCAGTTGCCACACTGGAGTCTTTGTTTTCGGAATACATGCTTGCGATTGAGCGAATGCAGATGATGGCTGAAAAAGAAATGCATGTTTTCTCGTCGGTTCAAGATCGGTGGAAAATGTTGCGGTGGAATGCATGTATGGAGGAGAAGGCATGTGAGATCCAACGTCTTCAGCGTGAGGTAGAGAGACTAGAAAGCCAGTCAGTTATTAGAGATGCCAAGGATGATGCGGCTGCCAATACCAATGCTGCGACTACTACCAATGCCACACAAGCAACCAAATTCCCGCCAGCGCTTGCTCAGTTGTACGCGAAGTTTGCGGCTCCATTTATTCCAACAAACGTACGCATACCTCGGGCTACGAAGATGAAGAGCATTGTCACGCTGCGCACGGAGGCAATGCGCGTGGGAGCCCGTCCGGCTTCAGCGCTCTCTGCTGCTGATGGTGAAGCCGCTCTTGTGGCCCCTCAAAGTACTGCTTTGGTTGTTCGTGGCGCCGATGCCGCTTTCAAGGGGCAAAACTCGTCCGGCACCTCAAAGCCTGAGGTGGAGAAGAAAGACAATGGTGTTCCGCCACCAGAACAACCGGCGCGTCACACGTCGGTGGAATCCGCCGCCTCTTCCGCTAGTTGGAATGCGACGCAACAGGAAGAAGTGCATCAAAAGAAAGCCGAAGAGAATGTGGCACCGCAGAAGTTGGACCGTTATGCTTCCGTGTCGCCACGTAGCGCTGCCACCATCAGCAGCGGCGCGTTACCGGAGGATGTTGCTGTGATGACTGATGATGGCGCCGCCAGAAAGGCCGCCAGCCCCTCAGTAGTAGTGGGTGAGAAAAGAGAGAGCGGAACGATGGGCATTGTTATCCGTCGGCTGCAGCGAGATGGCTCAATGTCAAGCTGCACCACTTCTGGCACTGACGGCACCATTTCCTCTGTGCAAGTTGAGGGCGGTGAGGCACACGACGACACCCACGGGGCATCAAAGCCGGCGGTGGTAGAGAACTCATTTGACGAGAGTAGTGACGTCCCACCCAAGACACGTCAGAGTGAGTTGGTGACATCTTTTAGTGGGGCAAATTCAAAGAAAGACCGCAGGAGTGATGGCGTGGATAGCCCCGCCTTCGCCGTTTTGTTAGAGGGGAGAGGAAAGGAACTGGCGAGCGGGTCGCAACAACCGATCAACCAAACTGTCGAGTCAAGTTCACTCTCCTCCACATCCATCACGCTGACGCTGGACACCTCGGAAAAAAGCGGCAATAAACGCCAGCGAACAGCAGCGAAACGAAATGAGAGGACGCGCAATAAACGCCTCTCCTCGGACTGGGATGATAGTTCTCCGAGGGATGTCGTCGGCGAAAAGAAGAAGGGGGCCAAGAGTCATAGCCCCAGCACTCGCGCTAGAACGGTTGTCTCTGGCTTAAAGGCTCTTTCTTTCACCTCTCATCGATGATGATAACTCCGTCACATTATTTCATGTACGCAATTTTTTTTCATTCTTTATCTCTTTTTTTGTTGTTTTTGTTACTTCTTGTGTGTGTGTGTGTGTGTGTGTGTGTGTGTGTGTGTGTGTGTGTATTGGGGCGTTATTTTTCCTTTTCACTGCCACCTGCCGTTCTTCCCTGGCTTGTTGGTTGTGTATGCTTTATAAATATGGTGTCGTTATATGGCTTGGGCGACAATTTCTGCGCCGCCTCTCTGCTTTCCATGCACTTTTATGCACAGGAAACATTTTGGCTTCTACCCGTCTTTTTTTTGTGGGCGATTCTTGCCGCAATCTTCTTTCATTCCTTCTTTTTTTTCTCTCTCTCTTTACTCCACTTCGGGTGCACACAACTGACTTGGGAGACCTTCTCCCTCCATGTTTTTTTGTTTTCTCTTTTTTTCTCTCTCTCTGTGTGTGAGTCTGGGAATTAAAGGGGATTGAAAGGGGTGTTGTCCCGATGTCGGTAAACTTCTGTTTTGCCACCGGTTTCTTCATCCTTTTCTTGTGCGTCTTGCTGACTGCATTTGAGCCCTGGCTGCGATGCGATGATGTCTTTGGGCTGGACGGCGACGACCATATCAGTGTGTTGCGCAATGGCGATGCTGTGTTCATTGATGCCGTCGTTAATAAAGGGTTCTTTTCTCAAACAAATGAAGGTGGCAACACATCCAGTGATGATGCAAAAACATCGTTCAGTGCCGATGTCGACACAAATCAAGTCCTGGCGGTGATTGTCATGAGTGCCCCGTCCCTACCGGAGGGTGTTATCAGCAGCATCACCAAGGCACGACTTCTGCACGGTGTTCGCACAGCACTTTTGGCTGGAGCGCCATGGATTATTGTTCCGGGCAGCGTAGAAGAGCGGCGAAGCGCTGAAAAGTTCTTATGGGAGTTGCGATCTCCATCGGAGGCACTTTTTCCCGATGCCACGTTGTCAGAGCTGCCAGCCAAAGTTCAGAAACTTGCCGTGCAGATGCGGGACTCGATGTCTTTTGACACGTCATTGAAGAATTGGATCCGGCATGGGCGGTTATTGAAGCGTCTGTCGCACGCTTCTCATGTGGACGAAGAAATGAAGGTGGAAGACATGTCGTCTCCGCGTTTACTGCGCTACGGAGCTGCTGAATGGATTCTCCCCGGTTTTCTTTGGGGCGAGGCGGGCCAGTCGGAAGAGGCCGAAACGATGACGTACGCGGAGCAGGCCGTGAGGCTTATGAAGCAGCGGCTTCTTGCGGTTCATGCCGATTTCCAGAACGAAGACGGTAAAGAACGACCGATAGAAAAGAACGCGCGGGCACACCGTGGCTGCTTTAATGTCATTGTCGTGAGTAGCATGCACAATGAGCGGTACGCTCGGGCTATGGTGTACAGTACCATTCGCCGTGACTGGGGGGCATCGTCCTCACTGGGCGCATCGCAAAAGTCCGTTTTGCAAATAAAACAGCAAGAACAACAGAAACAGATTTTCTCCGAGTGCATTCACGTGCTTGTTACTTCTGCTGGTGACGTGGAACCCACGTGGGAGGTCCCATCGCCTTTGTTTGTCCGCGGGCCGATTCAATCGATGGCAAATTTTTCTCTACAGTCTAGTTTTGTGGCGCGGTTCCTGGGCGTCTACGCACATGCCATCCATGCAAACTACCGGCGTTGGTTTGCGTGCATGCAAGTTAGCCTGCTGTCGTACGGACCACTCAGCCTCATCTACGAGATATGCACGATTATTGTGGCACACTTAACCGAGACCTTGTCGGTGCGAGACCTTGCGTACTCCACCTTTGATCAACCCAATTGAAGTCGAAAAGAGGGAAGCACAAAAGA
>NW_001849060.1:1867-3348 GCF_000209065.1 Trypanosoma cruzi | reverse complement strand
CGAAAAGAAAAGTGTTTTTGCCTCTCTCTCTGTGTGTGTGAGTAAAAAAAGACTTCCTGGTTAAGCGAAGAGGGGGAATAGCGGCGAGAAAAAGCGAGATGGAGGCAAAATAAACCTTTTGCTTTATTCCCGCGGGTTGGATTCTCTTTCTTTTTTTCTTTTTTTTTTTTTTTGCAATGGACCTTGTGGCAAAAAAAAAAAAAAAAAAATGAAGAACAAAACAATGGTTTGAGAGGGAGAGAGGTTTTTTATGTGTGCTTGTGTAAATGGGGGGAGTGACGGCGGTTTGGCCAAGCAACATTCACTTTTCTGGTGAGGCATACCTTTTTTTTGTTGTTTTTTTTTTTTTTTCTTCCTTTCTTTTTTTGGTTTATGGCCTTCTTCCTTCGTTCTTTACATTTCACAGTATTGGGTCTGTCTACCTGCGTAAATAGCCACACCACGAATAGATGCAGGTAGCTGGGGCTCTTAAGCAAAAAGGTAACGCATGCTTCAACAACGGGGACATTGATGGCGCAGCAGCAGCCTACCAAGAAGCCATTGGCCTTCTATTGCAGGAGAAGAAGGGGAAGAAGATGCCGGAGGAAAAGAATGGCGTCACACATGACATTGTCGGTGGTGCCGGGGAGTTGCTTGCAGTTTTGTATTCAAATTTAAGTAACCTTTATAACATTAAAGGAGATTATGAGGTGAGCTGGAAAGCTGCTCAGCAGGCGACGATTTACGATCCCACCTTTGCAAAGGGGTGGCTCCGTTACATACAGGGAAGGCGAATGGACGGATACCCCTTTGAGGCCTTCGTGACGCTATTGCGACGGCTTCGACCTCTACTACGGAACTCTGCACCGTCCACTCTACCGAAGCAAATTGCGGGTGATGTGGCGCTGGTGGAGGCACCACTATACGATGATTTGGGTCTCTCCAGGGTGTTGCCTCACATTGAGCTGGATGAATATGAGGGTGGTGTTGGCATTGTCGCTCGCAGGGCGGTGAAACCCAACGAAATTATTCTCGTGGAAAAACGGTTTGAAACCTCCTTTGCAGAAATGGATCTCGGCGCCCAGAGCGATCTGACAACCATGGGGATTGTAACTCACTTTGCAAAGAAAATGTATCCGCACCAGTGTTCTCATTCGGAGACATGGGTTCGGTTTAACAAGCAGTTCAAGGGCTGCTGGCCACGCCGTCCAGAGGAAATCTCGGCTGACGTTCGAAGTGAGCTTTCTCATGCACTGCGAAGCCAGCTACCCGAGATGGGTGACGATGACTTTGAATCGCTATTTACTCTGGCAGTCATTTGTCGGTACAATTGTTTTCACTCCGGTTTTTTTCGTGCGTGCGCATTGGCCAACCACAGCTGCCACGCGAATGCCGCCATGAAGTACAACCCGGAGGATGAGACGGTAACACTTATTGCCGTGCGGCCTATAAGTGCTGGGGATTTTGTGAATGTCAAATACCTCAGAAACGCCCACTTCCTT
>NW_001849060.1:0-1767 GCF_000209065.1 Trypanosoma cruzi | reverse complement strand
GGAAGTCTGGCAAAACCCCAACATCAGACGGGGTGGTGGTGCCCGACGCACCTGTGTACTTTGCGCGGCAAACCGTCAACAACGCCTGCGCAACTCTCGCAATGGTCAACACGCTTCTTAACTACAGCGAAAGTATTCAGCTGGGTGATGAGCTTAGCAATCTCCTTGAGTTTACACGGGAAATGAACGCCTATTTACGTGGAACGCAGGTGGCGGAGAGCGATGTGTTACGTGAAGCCCACAACTCGTTCGCCCCAACTGAATTTTTTGTGCTGCACGATGAGACCCCCGATGCCAGTGATGTATACCACTTTGTCTCATTTGTGTATAAAAATGGGGCTGTTTGGGAATTGGATGGTCTTCAGAAGGGTCCCATCCTTGCCGCCGACGCCACGGACGGTAACTACAAGGAGAAACTGGTGGAAGTGGTGCAAAAACGTGTGATTGACAAAAGCGCCGCGGACAATACGGGAACAGGTCAAGGCATTTCCTTCTCCCTCATGGCCGTGGTTGACGATAGGCTGTTGCAATTAGAAAAGGAAATTGAGGAGGCAAAGGCACGTGAAGAACCAACAGCGTACCTCGCAGAACAACTAGAAGAATTGCGGTTGCAACGCGAAAAGGGCCGCGCGGAGAATCAGCGCCGTCGTCATAACTATGTTCCCATGATTGTGGAGCTTCTCAAGGCATTGGCGGAGAAAGGTAAGTTAGAGGGAATCGTGGAGGAGGCGTTGGCCAAGAAGGCGGCGTCGGCATCCAGCGATCGTTCATAAGGAGCATCATCGCACGCAAATGAGCACAAATATAAGTAAACGGGAAGAAAAACAAAAAAAAAGTGATTTTTATATTTCTCCTCCATCGGTTGGATTATGCACGTATATATACGTATGTGGTTGATTAATATTTTTGTTGTTGTTGTTGTTGTTGTTGTTCTTTATTTCTTTCATTTTTGCTTGGTAATGCTGCTTTGGAGCAGTTCTTTTGGGCATACATAGCATGGGCGATTTGAGTAGGTTTGGTAATGAGGATCTTACGTGTGGAAAGCGAGCCCGCGAGGACACCATTGCCGCCGCCTTGACGGCTGAGAATAGTCACACCGGTGTGGCAGAAGGGGAAGGAAAGAAGAACGAAATACGAAATTCGCTACAAATGGCAACGCCAAAAGATCCCTCGGCGTATTATTTGAATGTGCGGCAGGTGGTATTTTGTGTCCTGCAAGAGCATGCCAGCGAGGCGGCGTTGCTGACAAGAGAGAAGTTGGTCTCTTCTCTGTGTGACGCATGCGACGCTGTGGCGCATCAGGAGCCCTTTGAGGCTCCGTTGGATATTGAAATGCTGAGAAAAAGCGTACAGAAGTGTTTGCAGGGGGCTAATTGGGTGGAGTTGGATCATACACGTCTCGATGTTATTGCAGAAAACCTCACATCACGCTTGGCGAAGGTTGTGCCAAAGCTGCCACTGCCGATATTGGCGGAGGAGGAGGAGGCGCAGGCGAATAGTAGTCGCCCCGCGAAGAGGCCACGTAAAGGAATGTCGTTGAATGCCGTTTTGCAGACGTACCGTTTTGGTGGCGACGAACCTCAAGAAAACCATGTGAAGAAGTGGCGTGGCGGCATTTTTCCGACACCGCCATCACTTCCCAGCGTTTTTCCGGAGAGTGCCGTGTGCTGTGTGAACTGTGTGACGTTTGAGAACTACCAACGAAGTACTACGAACCAGAGGGAATGAGGCGACAGCTGGATAAGATCTGCAAGCGAATACCCCATG
>NW_001849059.1:2960-8473 GCF_000209065.1 Trypanosoma cruzi | reverse complement strand
CATGGGAAACACAAGCGCGCCGTCACTTATCACAGCACCCGATCCTCCACCGCCAGTTAACTCGGTCAAGGAACGAGAATATCCTTTAGGTTCAGGCTTCACCACATGGGTCTCATTCCATCTGATTTTCTTCGTCCCATTTTCTTCAATGACAGTTCCCTTCACGAGCAAAAGGCCCCGCTCATTCGTGCCCCCAACCTGCGGCCTTGTACGGCTGTAGTTTCCCAGGAGTACGTAAACACTGTCCTCAATTACAACCGTCGTTGGTCGCGTTATGCCGTTTCTGGTGTTGATGACCTCAGAACCTTTCTTTAGAAGATCTGTGCCAAAGATACTCGCATCCGCCGTCGAGATCTCGGTTGGACCAGAAACACCACTTAAACCAAGGTACTTTGACGCAATCCCAGTAAAGCCGAATTTGCTGCACTTGTCTCCATCTCTGCAATGGGCCTCAGCAATAGCAAATACATGACCCTGCACCTCAACGAGACTGGGAACGCGGAGCGAGCCATATTTACCACCAGCGTCAGGAACATCCTCCCAGTTTTCAAGCTTTTCCCATCCAATCCCCATCAACGCATCAACTGTACCCCTTACATTACTCCCCCCAGCAGAAACAGCTCCACCAATCCCACAGCACGTCACGAAAAGAAGAAGCAGCACCGCGGAAGCAAACACACGCCGGGACATGTGGGGCCTCTGCGGCTCACTCTCTCTTCCTTCCCTCCTCCCTCCGCTGGATCCGGTCACGCGGCGACGGTTGTGTGTGCGGGGTGCCTTCACTGCAGCAACACGTGAGAGCATACAAATATGTGTGTGTGCTGTTGGTCCTTTCACTGCCTTCGAATTTCACAGTAGCAATTCGCGTTTTGTTGCTTTCTTTCCTAGCGTGTTTGTGTTCAAGAGGTGGAGAGTACAGAAGCAACAGCGGTAATACATCAGGCAAGTCAGTGAGAATCAGAGCAGAACTCCTACACAGAAGGCAGCACAATAAACAATCCGGAAGGGACAGCACGGAAAACCATCGCACACAGAAAACAGCAACAGCAACAACACGGCAAGTCACGGCGGAAGCCAACACTCACGCACACATGGACGCGGAATTCCATCATTCGGCGACGCCATTCAAAGTCCTGCCGAAACAGTCCGCAAGTGATACAGTGGTCGGTCACACGCTCCCGGTGGACTGCCGCGGCAAGGACGCGGTCACAAAAGGAATTATCTGCACAAACGTGGGCAGCACCAATTCACAGCACCGCCGCACGACACACGCTCTCTCGGTCCATCCCACGCCCCGCCTCAAAAGGCCGCGGCAAGCACCAATCAACAAGATAATGAGGCGGCGGAAACAAATTCCCTGCAGGCCCTTCAGGGCTCCACAGCAACGCCACCAACAGGAGCGTGCAGCCCTCTGCTTGCAGCAGTGCAGGCCTCTTTGCTCCCGGCCTCTCGGGGCGTTGAACACTACCCGACCATCTCGCGCCCACAAAAAAAGCCGCACGCAGATGCCATTCATTTCATCCGCAAATGGTGTTGCCGTGCTGAATCATGTGCAAATAATCCACAACACGTCACCCAAAGTTTCTTTCCATTGTCACACAAGAAAACGACAAAAATGCTTTGAAAAGTCAACATAAATACCACTCCGCCCTACTCACTGCGCATTGCTCCGCACAGGATCGTTGTTACTCGCCCTCTGCCCTTCGCCCATCCCATTCCTGCCTGCCAGGACGGACATCACAGTCGCAATCCCTCCCAAGAAAGACCTTACCACATGCTGGCAAAAGCCACATTTTTCCCTCTGCATCCCGGTCTCCCGCCCACAGGAGGGCGAACAGGGGGATTGCGTGCATGTGCGTGTGGATGGCCATGTGCAAAACTCATGAAATTCAAAGAAATAAGGCACGCAGAGTGACCCCACCCACGGATTGGAGGTTCACTCGTACACCGCCGCAGGAAGAGCAAACGTCCTCTCGTTGCTTTTCTGGGAAGCCGATTCATTACCATCACGCCGCCTCAACAGCGTGTACCGGCGAGCGGAGGAGGTGACTGCTCAATCGCACCTCGTGTCGGAGGCGCCCACAACGTCTCCCTGCGGCCACGTGCCGTCAGCAACAAGCCGCACAACAGAACGCAACAAAATTCACTCACTCGCTAATAAAATAAATAAAAATGCATCTCGCCGCCATAAAACGGCCATCAACATCCATTTCACGGCAGACACCAAATGCCAAGGGGTTAAATAAAAAAAAATACGCGTATGGTCTCCCACAATACATTCCAGCAAAGGATAGTCTCTCAATCCTGGAAATAAACACCGTAAAGTCACAGAAGCCGCCTCATCGCGCCAAAAATCGTGTGGTGCCCCTCCTCGCAATGCTCTGCTGTCCGCAGACACCGCCCTCTGTGGTGTTCCGGCAAAAGCGAAAGAAGAAACGTTCACAAACCAACAGCAAGAGAAACCTCCACCCGCAACGTGTGCATCACCGTGGAGCATCGCCTCTCTCCCCGCAAGTAAAACAGGCGCCGTCACACCATCCGCAAGGATCGCCACAAACACGCCAAATTGCAAAGTACGCAACACGCTCCGCCGCGACCATCGTTTTCCCGATAGCGCAGCCCACTTCCGTCCACCGTGTCTGCCAAGCAGGACACACCAGGCCTGCCGCTGCAACGCAAAAAAGATTCAGAAATACGCAACGGATCCCGTCGAAGTCGTCGACTCAGCCGCCGTGTTGAGGTTTGGGATAGGCCGATGGAAGAAGAAAAAAAAAACGTGCAAAAAGCCCCGCGGAATCCCGCATTCCGCGCAGTCCCAATGGCCAGAGGGTCCTCGAGGGACGCCTGGGGGACGCATCCGCCACACTCACACGCACCATCACTCACGGCTCCCCAATCGAGTCCAGCGGGCCCCGTGAAGCACACGGCGCGCCTCAGTGGCGTGGCAAGCAGCCTTCTCGGAGAAAAGGACGCGTGGCGATGGTTCCCCTCCCCGCTTCACTTTTATTTTCTTTCTCCTCCTGTTTTTGGTGGCATGTCACAGAAGGGGAGCGTACTTCATGTCCCCGAGCCCTTCTCTCGGTGCGCACAAAAACAGAGAGGGAAATAATAAACGAGTGGGTCAGGCGGCACGGAGAAATAAATGTGCGGGAAACAAACAAACCAACAAAATAAACAAAGAGCCCGACAGATATGCACGCAGCATATCCAGCGCAAACGGGTGTCACCTTCAGTGGGTAACTTAGTGGCCAATGGCGGTGTCGATCGCCCACGGTGAGAAACAGCGTTATGCCCACAATATTTTTGGCTTGTTTTCTGCTTCCCTCCCCTTTCATTTCTCCCCCATCCATCATCTTCATTTTTCTTAATTGCTACTTCCCTCTCCTACCATCGGCTACACGGCCAAGTTTGGACGCTGCGCCCTCCCCCTGTCAGGCCAAACATATGTTTGCGCTCTTTAAAACCCATGGCGTACTCGCTTAAATATCGTTTGTGTAAATAAAATAAAAAAAGAACTTTTAATAATTGAAGTGAAAAATAAAACAAAATAATAAAAACAAAAAACATGCGACTGGCGCCAGTTCATCTTCCTTTCGTCGTGAAAGGATGCAAAAGAGTCCTGTCGTACTCAACCTTTGGAACCCCTTGCTCCTCATCATGCCAGTGGGCCCGAATGAGCTGTATGCGTGCCTCATCCTTCACCCAAACGTCTGCGGGGGACCATGCCGTCATATGGCTCCTTGCACCCGCCACTGCACGCCCGTGGACGGTTCCACTTCATCATGGCATATGCATCGTTCGCACTCAAAGACTTGACGCGACGGTACCAGAGAGCGTCCGGCAGCTCCATTTTATTAGAGAAACGAATATTCGAGCTGCCACGATGCACAAATTTGCCGCATAAGACATTCCGCTCCTGAAATCCAGGCAAACGGAGACGTTAGCTGTAGTCGACATCCTCCACGCAAGCCGGGTAGAAGTTCTCGTCAAAATATCCCACCGTACTGATCGCCAGGCGTGTCAACATAACAGACACAAAACAACTGCTTTTGTAATACGCGCAGAAGTGCCCGCAATGCTTCGAAAACATCGTTTCACGCTCCCTCGCAGAGGCATAACGAATGCGGTCAGGCAGCAGCGCAGACGTCGACAATCGGTCATCGTTCACCGTGGAGCGCAGCACCCTCAAGCCCCGTCGCAAAACGGGACTGTACTCGCTCGGCTCATTCGCCGCTTCCGCCGCCAACTCATCCATGCGAGCGGCATCATGCCTCGTCATTTCATGCACATCGCGTAGAAGGTTGGGAAGAAGATCGGGTGAAAACATTACGTCGCTGTTTGTCACAAAAACAAAAGGCACTTCCTCGCGCGGCAGCGAGAGTGCAAGCCGTGACCCGATGTTCGCGGCAGCGCTGTACCCGATGTTTTCCGGGTGACGACTCACAACCAGGCGTCCGGACCACCCATAGACCCTCTCGAGTTCCTGCAGGCACAACGACAGCATCGCCTCCCGCCCGTTCTGCACCAAAACCAACAGCCGGATGGGCGCACTGATGTTGCACATCATCCTCCGAAAGTCCATCAGATCGAGCATCAGCGGGACCACCATCAAAGGGATAACGTCCGTCCCGTTATTTCCCCCAGCCGCCGTGTCGTTGGGTCCACCACAAGCCTTTCCCCGACGCAGTGGATATAGTCCGCCCTGGTCGGATCAGCACCAAACCATACGTGGGATCGTCGCCAAGTAGGGGCTCCACCCTCCCGCCACCAAAAACATCATGGACAACTAATTTAATGTTAGAAGAGAGATAAAGCACCCTTTCCAAAAAAGGCTCGTGGCTTCGGTGTCTAAAGCGCGTGTAACTCCGCGCATATACCGTTGGAGGCAAAGCCAAAGGAGCATCTCCTGAAAGAAAGCAAAAGAAGTACAAAAGAAAAATGTGCTCAATGATGTTTCTGTGCGAATTTGAACAAAAAAAAGACTCCTTCCAGCGCAATGGCCATGCACCTCCATTTGGTGAGTGAAGTGGAGGCACGGAGCACGCAGGAGTCTCAACATGACCAGAAATAAAATAAGCAACAAAAGTAAAAATGGCTAAGAATGAAAACAAAAAAAAGAGACCAATGGCACAGTAACAAATGCAGTTCTCGCCGCAGCATGCAAAGCTCTCATACATCCCGTAAAAAAAAAAAGGATGGCGGAACACAACAGTCCAGGGTGTCATTTGTAATGGCACATGATTCCATAAAGAATAAAAGTGTTCGTTGAGGAGCCCAAAATGCAATGAATTTTGGGGGGCACCCAAATCGCGGGCCAACAAGCCTGCGGCACCCACCACACATCCCGCACCGCTCAATCCCCATTCCTCTCATGTAACTCCCAAAAAAAGCACCGTCACCAGACATCCTACATGCCCGAAAACAACAAACATATTTTAAACCGTCCTATCGACACCCGCGAATAATAAAGAGACTTCAGTTCAGCATAAAGACGTCGCGGGCACAAAAATATA
>NW_001849059.1:0-2860 GCF_000209065.1 Trypanosoma cruzi | reverse complement strand
CACGTCCTCATTACTTATTCCAGACATGAAATAGAGAGAGCAGCAGCCCCCATATTCGGTGCTGCAGCGAATAGCGTAAAACACACGCACACACCCGTTACGCATCCACGCCGGGCTAGCGTCATAGTTCGATAATCCGTTGTCGTCGATAATCGGTAAAATAAAATAAGAACAACAAACCAATCACCCAACCAATCTATGAATAATGGAAAGAAAGCAGATATCCGCCAGAAGCGTCCACGTTATGCCGCATCTGCGAGGGGCTTTGTGCCTTCTCGCCGCGTAGCGTTACTGTTGGGGGCGAAGCCTTTCCACCCCCGAAGGGAGAAAATGCGCCAAATTTTCCGTCAAGCAAAGCATCTTCACCTGTCCAGAAGAGCATAATTAATGCTGCAGCTCGCACTGGATACATGGTCGAACAGGCTCAGAGCGTCTAAGCGAATGTCACCGGCCATGGGCTGCAACGGCGCAGCGGGTGGCCGGTAAGAAGACGCAGCGGTGGTGCCTGAGGCGTACGACGATGAAGTCACGTCGTGCGGCTTCTGCGTCTCCTCGTCGCTCTCCTCGCCATCGCGCAGCAGCGCCTCCAGCCCGCCACGCCGCGGCTCGCGCAGCTCCTGCCAGTGGCGGTCCTCCGCGTACCACACAACGACGCTGTATAAAGCGACCGCAAGCAGCACAGCCGTCAGCAGCAGCACGATAGCCGCGTGCGCCCTCGCACCGCCGTCGCTCGGCACAAGATGGTTGGCCGCGCTGACCACGCACAGCGCCGCAAGGAGCGCAAAGCTCGCCGCGTGCATCACCGTCAGGAAGGCCGAGCGCATCATGTTCGTGAAGGCAACCACGCCCGCACCCGCAAGCAGCACAGCAGCCATGCAGAAGTACTGGACGTGGCAGCCTCCCACGGGCGGGTGCACAGCCGCAATCAGGCCCACCACGCACAGCACCGACAGCTGGAACACGCACCAGTACACGCGGCTGCCCCTCATGTTCGTCAGCATGCTGCCGTACATCCGCTGCTGCGCCGCGGGGTGCCAATACCCGACGGGGTACAGCAGGCGCTCGTGCAGCGGCTTCCTCGAAAACTGCCAGTACCTCGTAAAGCTCGCGCCCGTGTGGCGGGCAATAAAGTAGCACACACCAGCAGGGAACGCCACACCGTACAGCACGCCAACGACACCAATCACGCGGTGCTGCACGCGGGCGCCAGGCATCGTCAGTGCGAGCACGGAGCCGAAGAAGATGCCGAGGAGCATCGCGTGCGCCACAACGTACGTCAGGCTCGGGAAGCGCATCGCCGCCCACGCACTCGCCGCGTCCACGCCGCGCCACCGCTGGAAGGCCGCCGTCACACCGCAGTGCACGCACCCGAACACAACGGCGAGCAGCGCGTTGCCCACCACCATCCACAGCGGGCCAAGGGCAGCGAACGCCGAAAGGAAGTACGGCAGCGCAGCGGTGCTCGCACGCTCCTGCGTCGAGGCGCATGGCATCCTCGCAAACACGCCGAGCGCCTGCATCTCCAGGACGGAGCCCAACCCGCCGGTCACCACCACGGCAACAGCCGCCGCACCCGCAACAACGCCGGTGATCGCCGAGAGGGCGCTGGCAGCGGCGGGCAGCATGTTCGACCTGATCGTGAAGGACCCAAGCAGCACACCCTTGCAGCCGCCAGACACCGCCGCAGCGTCGCAGCGAATGACTATCGTCTCGTCGGCAGCAATGTAGTAACCGCGGTGCACGGGCACAGCCAGCTCCACGACGGTGGACGGATTCGTCGCGTTGCGCACCCACGTCGCGTTGCTCAGCATCGCTCCCCACGGACCGCCGAACCCACTCGGTTGCGCCGTCGACACAGGCACGAAGCTCAGGTGCGTGCCGAGTTGCGGGTCACGTGCCCACCGAAACGGCGGCGGCAGCGCCACAATAAGCCGCGTCGGGACGGCGCTCCCACCGCCGCGGATGTCGTTCTGCGTCAGGCTCCCACCAGCCGCCGTCGTCGTCACAGCGAGCGTCGGGCACGCCACGTCGCTCCACCACAGCGTGCTGCTCACCGACGCTGTCGGGGTCCGCGTGGGCGGCAGTGCCACCGTCTCCGTCACCTGCAGCGTCTCCGTCGGCCCGTACTGCGTCGGACTGTAGTGCGTCGCGCTCGGCGTCGGCTTCCACGTTGGCGTCGGGCTGCGCGTCTCCGTCAGCGTCGCCGTGTGGCTCAGCAGCGGCATGCCGGGCGTGTGGTTGCACCCGTCCACGTGCGGCAGGTACACCGGCAGGCAGTCGCGCCCGTACCCGCCCTCAGCACAGCGGCAGCGGCACGACCCCGACATCGCCCTCGTCGCAGCTGCAAAGCAGTGCACGTCGGCGTCGCAAACGCCACACGCCACGGGGCGGAATTCCCCGATGATGCCGGCGGACCTGTAGTCCATCGGCTGCAGCGCCTGCCCGTTGAGCGTCAGGCACCCCACAACGAACCGTCGGCCGGCGCCTCCAAGCGCAACGGTGCCGTCCATCACGACGGGCCCGCTGCCGGCGTTCCCGTGGAGCGTCAGCGTGCTCTGCGCGAGCTCCGCACTGCGCGGGTACGACGGCACCGACAGGAGCCTGCCGCTGATGCTGTTGCCGCGCACCGACAGCCACGACCCGGACACAAACGACGCCAACCCCCGCAGCACCAGCAGCGCGCCATCCGTCAGCGCACCGGCGTTGTCGTTCACTACGACGGCGGACAAGTTAGCCTCCACACCGCTGTCGAACACCAACCCATGCGCGGCGTACACCTGGCTCCCCGACACGCGCAGCACAGCGCCCCCAGACGCAACCACGCGCGCACTCGCGTACAACGCATATTCGCCACCGAACA
>NW_001849058.1:2004-8271 GCF_000209065.1 Trypanosoma cruzi | reverse complement strand
TTCCTTTTCTCCCGGCATTTTATCAAGGTGGAAAAAGCCGGAGGGAAAAAAGGGGAGGGGACACCACTCCTCCGTCGTCCCCACTCATTCCTCCCGGCCGCAGCGTCAATTTCTTTTTTTTTTCCTTTTAATTTCATTTAGCATATTTTTTGCCTTCGCGCCAATAAATCGCCTCCCCCCTCAACCGGCCCACACCATCCCTCCCGCAGCCGCAGCCATTTTTTTTTTTCTCTTCTTTTGGATATTCCCCTCCAAAAAGTATTTTTTTTTCTCACGCACTTCTTTGCGCCTCACTTCCGCGTTGCCCGCGTCGGTTGACTTTTCCCCGCCGTCGAAGCGGCAAACGGCCGGCACTTCGGTCGACCGCCCCCCGGGCACATGGCGGAACCACGTGGCGCATGCAGCGAGCGGAGCGGGTGGCGGGCAGGTGGGAAAAAAAAAGAAAAAGAGAGGAAGAGACGGCGGCGGCGTCATCACGTGTATGTTGCGCCTGTCGCATATAATATCGACCTGCGGCAAAAAAAAAAAAAAACATCAAGTTCCTGCGGCTGCAAGAACATGCAGAAAGAGAAATTAAAATAAAATAAAATAAGAAGCATAAAATAAAATTTCAATTCTATTTATTACTATTATTCTTCTTTTCTTTCATTTTATCTTTCATTCACTCGTTTTTTATTTATTTATTTATTTTCCTTTTCTTCCTAATAGTTTTTTGTTTGTTTGTTTTGTTTTGTTTTGTTTGCCTCCTCCCTCCTTGCCATTCGCCAGACGTTAAGTACCATTTGTCTTACATACACACATACACACACGAGAAATGCAGAAAAAAATAAAAAAATAAAACGGGAAAAGAGAAGGAAAAAAGGGAAATGTCAGTTCAACCTCTTAAAATAAATGCATACACGCATACAAAACACGTGTCCATGTGTCTATGTGTGTGTGTGTGTGTGTGTGTGTATCCCATTTAAGTTATACCTTGTGTGTTTTGTCCCTTAAATTACATTGAGATGCAAGGCACACGAGTAGGCACGGAGATTTTTCCCTTTTCTTCTCTTTTTCTCTTCTTATTTTCATTCCTTCGCAATTTTGTATTTATTCGTGTGGAGTTTTTTTTGTTGTTTTTGTTTACTGAGTCCGAGAACGCTCCGCACGTCTTTTGATAGCCTGGTGCATCGTTAGAATTTTGTTCGCCACGAGCGACTCTGGCAGAATTCGTAGACAGGAATTCAGCAACGCGTGGTTGATGTGGCCAGCGGTGCGTGTGACGGTGCCAAGTTTGTTAAGTGTCTGATGCGCCATTGTCGCGGCGTTGACCATGAAGAGCGTCTCCTTCGGCTTGCGCGAGCTGACGCCCTGCGTCATTCTGCTCACGACGAGGCTGGGCGTGACCGTAAGCACGTCAACACCGAACTGCTGGAGTTCATACGCGAGCCCCTCGCCGAAGGAGAGGCTTAACGACTTCGTCCCGGCGTATGCAGAGAGCAGAGGGCTCGGCATGGTGGCGCTGATGGAGGAGAGAAAGACGATCCCGCCCGATCTCTTCGCCTTCAGGCGGGGGACAATAAACCGCGTCATGCGCAGCGTGGCCTCGCAGTTCACCTTCAGCATTTTCATGTCTTCCTCCACATCCGCATCGTCAAAGTAGTTGGCGTACGGGTAGTTGACGCCAACGTTGTTCACGAGGATGGCCACCTCAAGTAACTCGAGCTCCGCAAAGAGTCTCTTGTACGCCTGTGCGTCAGCGGTGGAAAAGTCAAAGACGACGGCCTTCCCCTGCACGCCCTTCTTCTCAATCTCAGCCACCACCGCGTCCAGCTTTGAACGGGTGCGGGCAACAACACACACGTTGAACCCACGACGCGCAAGTTCCATCGCCATGGCGTAGCCGATGCCCTCCGTCGCACCGGTCACAATAGCCCAGTCGCCGGCCCGCGCGTACTTACGCTTCAGGTCCGTGGAAGCCAGGAGGTTGACGTATAAAAACCTCACAACACGATAGAGGCTCAGCACGACAGAAAAGGCGCCGACATAGGCAAAAAAAGAGCACGCAAACTTCATGTTTAGCAGAAAAAAAAAAAAAATTGTGATATTTTACTTCCCTTCTCTTTTTTTTTCTTCTTTTTTTTTTTTGCGCCCGTTTTTAAAGAAAAGAAAAGAAAAGGAAAAAAATAAAAATTTGGATGGTGTCCAAGCCTTCCAAACAGAAAAATACGTATACAAAAGAAAAATCAGCAACATGCAGCGTGCATCAGTCAACTGCGGCCAAACTCACTTTCCCCCTTCCTTCCTTCCTTCCTTTTTTCCCTTTTGTATTGCTCAGCCCATCCCTTCCTCTCCAAACATCATGCGGCTTCCTCAAATGCATGCATATTTTTTGTGTGTTTGTGTTTCTCGTCGCTTTCTGGTGGTTTTTTTTCTTTTTTGCCCCAGTGCGAGTGTGGCCCTTCTTTTTTCCCTTAACACACAGACACACACACAAGGGACGGAAGAAACAAAACAGAAAAGAAAAAAAAAACGAGAGGAGGTGCACAAATTGTTTTAAAGCATCTCTGCCGTGTCTACCTTCGCTCAAGTGCGTCAATTCGCTGCGGGATGGATCAACGGGCACCAGCGGTAGTGGACCGTTCCGTCAGTCGGGTTCCGCATTGCGTCGCGGCGTCCAGGAATGTGCTGCAGCTTCACCCGCACGCGATCCATCACGACGGAAGCCTCCACCACACCGCAGTGCTCGTGCATCGTGCTTAGCTGATACTGCCGCACGTCCGACTGCGACAGCACCGTCGCCATGACGACATCACCGGCATGAAAGGCCGCGGCGGGCGGTGGCGGCGTCAACTGATCCTTCGTTGGTTTGAAGGGGCGGATATCCTCAACACGCACCACGCCGCGGAACGACCCCGCCAGTCCAACGCTCACGCTGCTGTTGCTGCACCACACGCCATTGACAGCGATGATCTCACCGTACGCAAAGGCACGCGAGACGCGCACCACACGCATGTAGACGGTGTCCCCCAGCCGCGGGCCAAAGACTGCGGTCGACCTCGCCAGGGCGGAGGGTGAGTCGACGTCGTTTGGGTCGTTCGAAATCAACGCGACGTGGGCGGACTCGTGTCTGCGCTTGGGAGCCCGTTGGACAGACACGGTGCTCTCGCTCCACTGCACGGTGCCCAGCCGCGTCGCTATGATTTGCCGCACCTCCGCCGAATCCACGGAAGAATCACCGGCCACAATTCGGGTGCAGCAGCCTTCGCCGGCCGCCACACGGTCCCACTCGCCGCAACTCGCACTGCCGGAGTAAACAACATCGCCAGGGACCACACGCCTCCCCGTGCACACCGCCACCGTCATGTGTGAATAAAACAAAATAATGCGACAAAAAAAAAGTACAAAAAAACAATTATTACACGCAGAAAATTAAAGGCACGCACACACACTCAGACACAAACTAACAGAGAGAGTCAAAGTGACCGTGGCAAAAAAAAAAAAGAAAAAAGAAGAAAAGCCGTGAATACATGCAACACTTTACAGGAGAGCACGCAGATAAGGCGAATACCCACAGCCCTACCTCACGGCTTGTGACACCCCCAGCGCCCACCACCAACAGGTAAAGGCATAAAGAGAGAGACACGCATGCGCAGGTGCATGCGTATCAGCATGAAATAATAACAATTAAAAAATAAAAAGAAAATAAGAAAAAACAATAATAATAAACACAAATCGAAGATTCACCCACGGCTTCCCACTTCTTGGTTCGGAGCACATGGAAGAAGAAACAATCCGGATCACGTGGCACATCAGTCGGTAAAAAATGAGGAAAATGCAATTGCCGGAAACCCCCAAATCATCACGGTCATAAAGGAGAATAGCACACACACGCTGCACACCCTCCATAACGGCATAACAATAATAATAATAAAAAAGAAAAGGAGGAAGGGGGAAGGGGGAAGGCGCTTCATGCGTCATGCCACCGCCGTTGGTGCGGTGAAGGCAAGGCGCTCATTCACAACATCTTTCGCCCGTTCCCGCACATACGCGCGTTCCGATGGTAAAAACCGCCACGCGGAAAAATTGAAGGCCAGCAGCAACAGGACAATGATGCTTGCGGTGTAGCGGTAGACCGGCACCCAGACGATCAAGTAGACCAAATAACTTCCCAACAATGCGCTGATCAGGAGGGAAATAAGCATCGAGCAGTTGCAAGAAGGTCCCATCGGCCGTGTAAACAAAAACAACAACAAATAAAATAAAAATCTAATAATTTCTGTCAAACTGTTTGTGTCAATAACTTCCTTTAAAGCCGCACTTACCAGAGAAAAAGAAAATAAAAGAAAATAATATCGCATTAAATTTAAAAAAAAAAAAGACAGACGCCCACCTCCAGAAAACATAAAAATCCCTAAACTTATCACTCGTACTCTCCCACAGGCCCCCCTACACCCGCCATGATGCATCCATCGTATATATCTATACGCGTATCCATTGCAATAAAGAATAAAACACTTTAATAATAAAAAAGACAGTTGCCTCGGTACATATAAACAAACGCAACCAACAGCCCCCATCCCCGCACAACACGCATTCAAAAGAAAAAATAAATAAATAAAATAAATAAATAATAATTTTGAAAAAGAAGGGTTCAGATATAAATAATATATAGATATGCATCCAAAGTTAAAGGCCTACTTCACTGCTCTGTCCAAACTACCAGAAAGACGCGCGTCGGTCAAAGGGATCTCTAGCAGACAGGAGGGTGGTAGCTGCAGCGTATCGATGGGGCGTCCATATTCGTCAAATACGGAAGTAGGGCAGAAGCACAACAAATGAAGCAGCAATTCTAGAGAAAACAGCCTATGATCTTGTCGTTTCAATGTATCTGGAAACCATGGGGGTGTAAGAAACCGCCCAGTTCGCGAGACATTTTTACATTCCACTAAAAGATGAGAAGCCTGCTCTATGCATCTACAGTCTATATTAGGGGCGGCTACGGTATTAAAAATGTACGACGTGATATCCGTACATCCACCGGCCTTCAGTACCGTCACAATGCCAGTGTCCACAGAAGCGGTTGATGTAAACAGCACCACACGCCAACCATGAAACGGCGGTGTTGATGAAACATTTGACAAATGACGCAAGGGGTTTTTATCATATTCATGTAAGCGATCAACAATCCATTTCCCACGCTTTGCAGAGTCAAGAACGTAGCGAGGGGATACAATGTACTTTCGTGCAGCACAGCAACTCAAATATTTTTCCGTGCGTTCTGCCAAACCCTCAGCAACGACCAAGTGGGTTGTTTGCGGATTATACGATTTGCTGTGATCCACACGACCACCCAACAGACAAATTGCACTAACCACTTCATCCTTAGACTCCCTAAGAGAATTGCTGATTTGAAACCGCCATTGTGAGGGGTCTAATACAGAATTCTCTGCATGGTCTGCAGTCAGCACAGGGCCAGTTCTAGAGGGGGAATCACGCTGGTACTGAATAACCTGCGAAAGCTGGAGCGAGAAATCCGTTGGCTCTGTCAGTACGGCGGGCGACATGGAGAGTAAATCCACACGTGACCGCTTTATAGTCTGCGTGTAGGGTTGCAAACCGTTATTCTCTGATCTCTGCCACTTGATCGATTCATGGACGCCCAAAGCACCCGTGGCATTCTGTGGAGAAGCAGCTATGCCACCTTGTAAAACAGTGCGGGAGACGACAGGTGCCACATTCGTTGGGCTTTTCACCGTTGCCGCTTCGGTCAGTGGAGTACTGGGGCGTGCGGTGTAGTCGAGTGCATGAAGCAACGCATCCAGTTCGTCGTCAATCTCGTCTTCAATGCAGGAACAAGCGTACTGCAGCACCTTTTCCTTCGTTGCATAAGCAACGGCGCAAGGTGCGGTTGGCATGAACGGTGAGATAAGAACATTGCATCCAAGCTGCAGCGCCATACTCGGCTCCTTGCCTGCCTCACACCGCTGCAGCACCACGGTTGTGTGATGGAGCTTGCGGGTGAGAGCCTCGAGAATCTCCTGCTTCGCCCCCCATTCGTAGTGAGAAGAAACCGCAAAGATACAACACTTCTGACGGGCGCCCCGCAACTTCTCCCCGCCCTCCCCAGCGTGTTTATTCCGCTCTTTGGCGTCGCTCATTCGCGCGTTAGGGGCAAACATCTTCGCCTTTATGGCGTCATGCAGCGCTGCAACCGCCTCCAGACACGCGTCTTCCTCGGATCCCAAGCCGATCTCCTTCACAAATGTCAGGGCAGTCTCGCTTGTG
>NW_001849058.1:0-1904 GCF_000209065.1 Trypanosoma cruzi | reverse complement strand
GTGTTGCTCGTTTTGTGTTGGGTACTGCACCGACGAAGTACGGCTGACGCCAGTGGACTTGGATCCTGCGGCGGAACAACCGGACATTCCTCCTCTGCCTCGCATATGTAATCTTCGCTGGAGGTGTGCGTAAATAATGCACTGGCGCTTTTTTCGAGGTGCTCTTTCAACTGCTTTGCCGCACTAACCGCATCAGGGATGGGGCTCGCACGCCCCTGCAGCAGCGCGTGCATTATTTCCATCTCCGTGCCGTCGGCATCGTCCCGCAAAGAAACCCGCTCGTTGATCCCAGCTGCTGTTTCGGCAGCAACGGCGCGAATCATTTCAAGTTTCTCCGCAGGGGAAAAAAGTTTACCGTCCCACGGCACCGTCACACTACACAACACCTCCGGCTGGTTCTCCTCCACCAGTAGGGCCCGCCAGAGTGTCACACAAAACAACAGCTTGCGAAGGGGCACCTGGCTGGAGTACTGTTGTGCTGAATGAAAGCGAAAGAAATCCATTGCCCCACATACCCACCAGGCGTCTTCCCCCTCTGCCAGCTCCTAATGAGAACAAAAAGACATGCATACAAAAAGAAATAAAAAAAGAATAATCTTCCGGGCAGCTGGCCGGATCCTGAAATTATCCATGGAAACCAAACAAGTTAGGAAAAAATGGGTTAGTTAGTTAATTGCTTCAATGTTTTCTTTTCATTCAGTATATATAGAATTCTGTGGACCATTAGCATGGTCCTTTGTCCTCAGTTAGGATTTGAATATTATTACTTACGAAGTGGCACACTTTGGGGTCCTCCAACCACAAGACCCCGCCGCGTGGTGGGAATCAAAAGGGGGTGGGTGGGATGGCAAAATAAAAGCAAATATTATCCGGCCTCTATCGGCTCCCTGCCCCTACAAAGTCGCGTTCTTCCCAAAAGATTCATACGGTGGAGAGTATCATAAAGAATGCCTTCATTTATCAGGGTGTACATACATTAATTAAGCTAGCCAGCTCTCCCGCGATCCTTCTTCTCAAAAGCTACTAAAAAAATTATCAAAAGCCATAAGAAATCACACAATCCCAACAGCACCATCGCCCACTCGCACAAGCACACACGCATCTCCCCTTTCCCCTCGCATGGAATCAATCCAAAAATAAAATGTCCACATTACCTCACAGCAATTGTGGTCATTCTTAATTCGCCCCATCCCCCACGTACTGGTAGAGGTGCAAATTCTGCAACTTCACGCGTTTCCACCTGGCAAGAAATGGCACCTCCCAGCGGTTTGACACAAGAAGCGCAACACGAGAGATTATCTCCAGCAGCTTCTCACGAATGGCCTCTAACCCCTCCGGCAGCAGGTACACAAACAATACGTGGCGGCTGGATTCCGACAGCGGGAAGTATTGCGCCGCATCCAACTGGCGCACGTCCACAGTCTCAAAGACGCAGTGAAGACGATGCGGTGGTGGCACAATTATTGCCTCCGCTCGACGCCTCGCTGCAAGGATAAGTTCCTCGTCAAGGTCCAGTCCGACAGCCGTCAACTGCAGGGGAGAGACGTCACGGCAACCGCTGGCACCCCACAACGTGAAAAGCCCCGCGCTCAGAGACAGCAATGCGCTCCCGTCCCCGCATCCGAGGTCCGTGAGCCGAAGCGCACCGCCGTGCTGGAATCGAAGCAGCGGCGAGTCATTCAGCCACGCCGCAAGTACCCTCAGCGTGTCGTCACCGCTGGTTAAAAATGGAGAGATGAAATTCCCGTCATCCCATTGGAACGGAAGCTCCATTTTTATATTATTTTTTTCTCACCTTCATCACCCTTTTGCTCGTTGCGTCAAAGCCTCCGCCGCCACACCGCAGCCAGGCCAGGTCTGGATAGAAACAGAAATAGATTAGAAAAATAAAAAAGACACGCAAA
>NW_001849057.1:2825-7942 GCF_000209065.1 Trypanosoma cruzi | reverse complement strand
CGGCGACGGCGCCACGATGGGATCACCACCGCTCGGATTTTGCCGTCCAGCATGCGGCTTTTGGCGCTGCGGCAATGACGGACTGACGCGCCACCGCACGGCATGCCACGGGCGTCGACCGGACGTCGTGCAAACCGGCTAACGTGAGCTGTGCGAGGAGAGGAGTCCGCATCTACTCCGCTGCCCCGGCTCGGCAGGCGCCCGGACAGAAACGTGGAGTGGACACTGGAGAAGTGAGGAACCTGTGCTTCACCAGGGAGTTGGCGCGGTTCCCCCTGGATGCAGAAAGGCGCCAGGCCCGTCGCGGCTGCGGCAGGACGCCGATGCTTGTGGCAGGTAGTTCCTCTCCTCTTTTCCTTGCTGTTAGGTGGTGTTGCGAAACTATCTGCCATTGTACTGATTCTCGGCGAGAACTGATTATCGAGCGAGTGCGCTAGGCCGGGCGGATGCGTCGCGGGGTTGTGTTTCACGCCGCCTGCTGCAGCGCCACCTCCGGGGACCGCGGCTTTTCTTCACGTCCTCACTCAGCAGGGCGGACGTTCACTGCAACGGTGGCTGGAGTGCAGACCATGGGACTTCTTTGAGGAGACACAAGGAATAGCAAAAAAGCGTTGGCTGCGGATCGTCGAGCCACCGCGGCGGCGTGCTGTCGGCTTCTTTGCCGCCGTGACCCCTTCACCCGCACCGTCCCGGATTCGGGTGGGACGCAGTGGGTTGGCTGACGGGCATTCGTGTACTCGCGTGGCTGCGTGGCACCGCGTGGCCGTGTTGTTTCTGGTTGTCGCCCGTGCTGTTTGTGTCTGCTGATCGGTGTTACTACACACTCTCTCCGCCCTTTTTTCTTTTGCCTAGATTCTCACACCAAGAGCGACCATGGCGAAAACAAAACTGCCGACGATGAAGCGTAAGCTGAAGCGGATTGCCGTGCTGCTGATTCTCTTCATTGCGGTCACGAATTTTCTGTATCTCAGCTTTGTCCCCGCTGACGATGATGGTGCACCGGCACCCAACAACCTCCGCCACCCGCGAGCCTCCGCAGTGGACGACGCAGCGCTTGCTTACATCCCACGCCGTGTTGTGGATACGTGGAGCCGGCGGGAGTATCTGATTGTGCTGGGCATCATCTCCACCGACGACGAGGCGAGGCGAACACAACGCAACCTGCAGCGGACGACGTGCTGGCGGTTCCCCGGAGTGGCGACGAGGGTGAACGACTTCACCGGTGCAATGCTTGCGCTGTACGTCCTTGGGCGACACCCGTCGCACGGCTACGACTACTCTGCCGCGCTGCTGGAGGAGGCGTCGCAGTGGAACGATGTGGTTGCGCTGCCAATGAACGAGGGCCGTGTGACGACTAACAAAACAGTTGGTCAATACGGCGACTGGGGTGATGAGGTGGATGTCGGTATGAGCCGCAAGGTTTACATGTGGTTTGACCTTGCGCACCGCCTGTTCCCGACCGCGAGCTACATTGCGAAGGGCGATGACGACATGTTCCTCCGTGTGCCGCTGTTTGTTGCTCACCTGCGCCTTCTGCCGCGCCGAGGGATCTACATGGGCCTCCATGTTGGCTCTACCCAGTATAAGAAAATGGGCTTACCGGGTAACACGTTTATGATTGGCTGGTGCTACACCCTGTCGAGGGATGTGGCGGAGGCGTTGGTGTCGTACAAGCCGCTGCGCCGCCTGGCCTACCTGCCGTACAGCAAGGAGCGTGATGACGAATTTGCACTGCTCCGTTTTCACAGCGAGGACGCCATGGTTGCTTGGGTTCTTGAGAAGGAAGTGAAGTACAACCCGATGGTATACGTCAAGGTGCTGGGTTGTCATTTCCATGACGTTCGCAATGGCACGGGGCACTCGCAGGTGGTGCCGACCTCGATGTGTGTCCATCACGTGCTGGAGGACGACTACGCTGCACTGATGGCGCGCTTCGGCAACGACACATCGCCTGTTGCCCGTGTGGAACGGTACTCGAAGGAAGTGATATACCCGTCGTGCGATTGACAAATGGACGAAATGATTTCTTTTCTGTGCGTGTTGAATCCTAATTTATTGCTTGATTGGTTGCTGCATTCCGGTTTGTGCCCTGTGTGCTCTCTGGCCGAACGAAATGGAATGTGTCATTGACCGCCCCGTGCCCCCGTGGAGCACGTCACTCCCTGCCCTCGACCCGCGTGCGGGAGGTGGTTGTGGAGTCAGTGGGCGCCCGTTGCGTTGTGCTGCGTGTGTGCTGGGCCGTCAATGAACGATGTATGTAGGTTTGTTTTTGCTATTATCCTTTTTTTTTAGTTAATTGTGCGATTGGGAGATGGAGGGGATTCAGCGCGTTTTTTTTGTGTGTGTGTGCGTTGCTTGCTTCGCCCTTCCCGCGCCTGAGCCCTCACCTCGCGGTTTGGAGCCGCTGGGGATGCATTCTTGTGTTTTCGTGTGATTTATTTGTGAGCGGAGCGTCCCACGGTGCGGCTGCTGTCAGTGCCGATGGTGTGGCTCCCGGTGTGTGGAGATGGCCCACTTTTTTCATGTGTAGTTTGGTTCTGGCATTTTGGCATTTATTTTTCCTTTGTGTTTGGTTTTTCTGTGCTGCCCGCACGTCCACATTTCTGCCTTTTTGTTTTGTCCTTCTTTTCTTTTTTTTCCCGCCCCATTTCCGGGTGGGGAATTATTTGACCAGGCATCTCACCCGCGCTGTTTGTCTTGTTTTGTACGTGGCGGGGCGCCTTTATTTAGGCCGCTTGGGACGAGGCCGCACGGCTGGCAAAAGGCGGTAATGAATGTAAGCGAATATCAGGGGCTGGACAACGGTTAAAACGAAAAAGGAAAATGGAGCGAAACGGCATTTGCGTGCGTGTGCGCGTGTATTTGACCGCGGTAGAAGCGAATGTGCGTTTGTTGTTGCGCCGTGGTTTGTGGCGCTCTTTTTGTCTTTTGCCGTGTACGTCCGTCCTCAGTTCTCTCTCGCCCGGCAACAGCGAGAGTACTGGAGCTTGTGGTGCCGGTCTGCACGCCCAACGTGCGTGGAGGAAATACACACACACACACGGAGGGGCGCCGAAGAGGGGGAGGGCGGCGTGCGTGTTGAGGGGCTTTGGCCCATTTTTTTGCTGCGGACAGAAGAGACAACAAACGATGCCTCGTCGCCAGGTGCCAACAGCCGCCGTCTCTCGGCCACGGTGCGGGTTGGAATTTGTTCCTGAGGGCGTGCCCGTTTTGGAGCCGCCGGATGTCCTTTCCAGCGAAGATGAGGGCGGCCTCGGCCTCTTCCGCAGATGTGCAATGGTCCAGCAGCAGCCAAATAATAGACTCTCTGCGGCAGACAAATGGGGACGATGAGAAGACAGGTATTTGCTGTTGCTCTCCTTGGCGGTAGCGAAGTCGACGGAGACGAGGATGAGGAGGGGGACGCGTGGAACATTTGTGGGAGCAGCATCTATTGAAACGGGAGCGACAGCACTCTGGCAAGTCAGATATCTCTTTACAGAATTGCTCTGGCAGCCTCTTCCTGGAGAGACACAAGAATGCGACCGAGTGCACTGATACAACCAGCCTCCACCGCACAGAGGAGAACTGCTTTGCGTGTAGCGAGGACGTGTCCGCCGCCTCGGGCAAGGATGAGGAGCGCCTGCCGCAAAACCGCCTTTTCAATTATGTCAGTAGCCGCTCTTCGGCACTCGTCACGCTGAGTGGGAGTGGCCCCGGAATTTTCCGTGCGCAGGAGGGCTCACTGCATGGAAGCGTAAAGCCCCTGAGCGACCTCACGGATCGGATGGACGGTGGCGCAAGCCCTTTCCGTTATTCGAGCAGCACCGACGGGCACGCTGGAGTGGCGTCAACGGTGTCCCCCGTAGATGCTTTTCTGGGCTACCTCTCAGTAAAGGACGGAAACTTTTATTTTTTAACTTGATGGCGGGGGAATTATCATGGCCGCAGCCGAACGGACGCCTCGGCGCCGTCTCTGACCGCTCTGAGGCTTGCGGCTGCTTCTTGTCGGCACAGGAGTGCGGCCCGTATACACTGGACGAATGGATGTTCGCGTGGGCCGCTCACGCGGAGTCTGTGGGGTGGAATGATTATCTTCAAGAAGACTATCTGGCACGGCAAAAAAGTGCCTTGACCACGCAGGCGGGGAGCTGGCGGCAACAGCAGCTGCAGTGCGGGGACAGTTTGCATCGTGTGCCCGTGGGGGAAGGACGACATGGCGCAGGATGGGCTTCTGGAGGCTGAGTTTTTCGCCCCGGTGGATGGGAGCTTCTAGTCCAGAAGACATGCTGAGCATGGGGAGAAGGAGCTGTGACCGCCCCGTATTTTGGCCTCTGAGCCAGAGTGCACCCTGTCGAAGGCAAAAAGAGGCGAGGTCGACACAATGCGACTTGTCCACGAAGCGCTTCTTCCTCCCATGCTCTGGCAGAGGCGTCCCGGGAGGATACTGCGAACAGTTGCGCTTTGGTTGTTGGCTGTGGTGGCGGGGAGGGCGGAGGGGCAGACTCAACTGACAGGCCTTGGTCGCGGAAGGTTGTGAGAAATTACTGTGGCGCGGCGTGTGTTGTACGTCTTCCCCATCGGAGTGTCATTTGTATCGTTGACGTGTTATATGTTCTCCTCTTTCTTTCTTGTTTTGCCCGCATGGCCCTGTTTTTTCTCTTCTCCATCCATCATCCTGTAAGGCGTGCCGCCAATCCTGACAGCGGGATGTGAGTATGCAGCGTTTGTACGTGTATACATACATGGGAGTGCCCATGCCTGTGGGTTGTGTGTATTCTTGTGCAAATACGGCACGCATATATTTTTATACGTGTATATTTGTGCATGTGGGTTGACATCTATGTGAATTCCGTTGTTTTTGGGTTTTTTATTCTCATCATGATGTGTCAGCCTATTTGTTTGTTGTCTTGTTGCTTTTTCAAAATGGACTGCTCCTTTCTCCTTCTCTTCTCATGCTACTGACGGCCGGCCTCCCCGTGTTTGTGCAAGTGCGCCATGTACCACTGCGATGACTATGGCACGCTGGATACCACCGACCCACTGACTGGATGGATGCCCTTCTGCTTTGACCCATCGATGTCGACGGAAGTTCTCCCCAGCGGCCACTAGTCAGCAGCGGGTGACGGTGGGCCTGC
>NW_001849057.1:0-2725 GCF_000209065.1 Trypanosoma cruzi | reverse complement strand
GGTGCTGATGGTGTACTGTTGGCGGGTTTCTCTCCCGGGCAAATAACACGTCCCCGACGCAGACGCGGCGAAACAGCCCGGGACGAATCGCGGCGACGCTCCAGTGCTTGAACAGACTCAACAGCACTGGCTGCATTATCGCCCGCCACTCCATCACACTGCACCCGCGGCCGGGGCTAACGGTGGAGATACCGGAGGAGAATAAGGAGGAGCTTTGCGTCGAGCTTTTGACACTCATGCAGCAAAAGTCGGGTGGTAAGAAGACTGCGAGAGGCTCTGGCGAGCTGCTCTTATCGCGTGGCAATTTCATGGACGCGGGAAGCAGTGCCAATCGTATTGAATTGGAGAGGGAGGAGGCGTGCGTAGTCGCGGCCTCCAGAGGACGCGGGTCCGCCAAACTCATCCTGTTCCCGTCCGCCACACGTCCGCGCAGCTCTCAAGCCTCCGGGAATATGTTAGCGGACGTCCACCCGTTGTGTGCGCCATGGCCAATAGAAGAGGAAGAGGAGCTGGACAACGACGACAAGGACCCGAAACCACGGGTGAATCCGTTGGGTGCATCAGAGGAGGCGCCAACCGACATAGCAAGTCCCTCAGTAGTCGTTCCACCTCAAAAGCAAAAGGGCGTGGCCGATAAGGGACGAGCTGCTGGGGAAGTCAGGCCAAGGCGCGGGACGACGCACAGCGACAGTGTCAGTAGCGGTTCCGTGAAAAGGAGCGGGAAAAAGTCTTCGCGGGGCGGTTTCTTTTCCCGGATCTGCTGCACTTCATAAGAGAGTCATTTCCATCCACCGTTTATGTTTGTCTGTTTTGCTTTGTAATTGCTGTTTGCAAAATACGCCCATTTGTGCGGCGGTGTTCATTTTATATGTTTTTATGCGTGTGGTGCTTGTTTCTGCTGGGGTGGTGGGTCTTCCTTTTTTGATTGGTTTATTGTGCGCATATTTTTGTGATTTTGTGTGCCTGCCGCTGCGTGTAATTTGTGCGGCTTTTGTGCCTGGAAGGGATATAAATGGGACGGGGAGAGGAGTGGCACAGCGTTATTTTGTTGACCGCAAGCAGTATTTTCCGTTCCACTTGCACCATTTTACATGCAACGACATGCGTGGGAGCGTCGTGGTGGTGTGTGGGGCGTCACTCCGCGCCGTCTCGCTCTTTCTTCCTTTTTTTGTTCTGCCGCTTCTTTGGCCTTGTCGTACTCCATTCATTGGTGCTTTGTTGTTGCTCTTTTTTTCCCCTCCCTGCCTGTGTCTGCGTGTTTGCCCGTACCTGCGGTGGCACGGGGCCCACGGATAAGAGCGCGAAAGGGACGAAACACGACCAACGAGCCTCCGTGATGTTCTGCCCGGATCCGTACGGCGCAATGCGGCTGATGCAGTACAACATGCAGCGCCGGGCCGTTCAACAAATGGTTGCCGAGACGCAGCGGCAGATGATGCAACAGGGGTGCACGGTCCCGAATGAAATGCCGCCGTCGCCGGAGGGCTTTGGGAACATGGGCGGCCCAAACTCCGGATGGGGCCCGTGCCGGCAACGGGGCGGCAGCCTTGAGCCGACGCCGGCGGGTTATTTTGGCGGCTTCTCCCCGGCACCACAGTTCCTCCCCAACGATCTTGAGAATATGCGTATCCCGGAGGAGCGCTACGGAAACTACTGAGGAGCCGAGCGCCGAGACTCACAGGGGAGGAGGCGGCGCAGCGCCCCATGGTGTCTTCATTCCCCCAATTTTACGATGCGTTCCTGCCAAGCCACTCACCTGTTGCTTGCGTCTCTGTTTACGTCTGTTTCTTGCAGGTTTGTGCGTCTTCCGCATCGTTCCATCGTGTCTCTCTATGAGGGTAACAGTATGCAAGTTTATGTGTAACACTTTTTTGAGGCTTACTGTGGCTTGACGGGGGTGCCTGTTTTTTGTTTTTTGTTTTTTTCATCGTTGTTTTTGATAATTTATTTTCCTTTTTTATGTTATTTAGTTTATCTTTGTTTTATGTTTTTAACCCATCGTTGTTTTTATTATTTATTTATTTTTTTTTTTGCTTTATTTTGTGCGTGTGAGTGTACTGTGAGATGAATGGTTAATATACGGTGCGGTTGAGTCTGTTATGCCGCCCGGCTTCCGCGTTGGCTGAAGTCCATGCCTGCTGACCGTTTCCTGAACATTGTTTTCTTGTTTTCTTCTTTTTTTTCTCTCCTTTTGTGGTTGGAGCGTAGAGGGCGACTTTTGTGTTTTTGTCTGTGGAGTTCATACATTTACGGGTAGAAAATGTTGCTGGCGATCGCCCGTTGCTGCTAAACACTGAGGCCACGGGTATTCCCCCACCTCCTTGCTTTCATATGGAAGAATGACGGTGCGTCCTGCGGTGGTGGTGGTGGCGTTGGTGGGGAGGGGAAACGATGCATGTGGGAGGGGCCCGCGTTGACGCAATAAGTGGCTTTTTTTGTATTGTTTTTGCAGCCGTTTTGTGCGGTACGCGTGAATTGCGGCGATGGCGTCGGTGGGGATGAGTGGAGGCGACATGTCTCGCGGAAGGACTTTTACCCGCTTGGGGCGATTGCCCTCGCCGCTCCGCCTCTCCCCTCTCGCACGGCACAACGGCGTCGAGGACGGGGATGGCAGCGGCGAGGGCAACGATGGCGGGAATGGGCCACGAGCACAACAGACCGTCAGGCCTAAATGCCGGCCACGACGCGGTCAACGAGATTTACACAATTTTTTTTGGACGTCGGG
>NW_001849056.1:4971-7874 GCF_000209065.1 Trypanosoma cruzi | reverse complement strand
ACGGAGGGCATGGCGCTCTGCATGGCGATGGAGAAGAAGGGTATAATGGTGTTTGACCAGTTGCGACGGGAGTGTGAGGATTTCTCCACCGCACCGCATCGCTGAAAACGGATCATTTTTTGTCTCGTTCCGCGGGCTAAAGGAATCATTTCCAAAGAAAACTTTTATGGACGTCAGAAAATTTGTAGGGTGTTTTTGGGTGACTTTTTTTTTTTTTTTTTTTGTTACCTCATGTGGGTTTTTATTGTGCCTTTGTTGTTATTGTTGTTTTTTTTTATTTTTTATTTTTTATGCGTCACTTATTTTTTCTTTTTTCTTTTTTCCCCCTCTTCTTTTGTTTGGGTGGCGTGAATTATCAAGAGACAAATGAAAACGCATGGCATTTATTGGATTTTAAGAGAATGCCGGCCGAGTGCGGCGAAGCATGACCCCTTCCTGCGATTCTTGGGACATTTAACGTCACTCAGTAGGCGTGACGAGCAAAAAGCATTGCGGAGTTGAGTTGCCTGGAATAATTGACATGCGGCGGCATTTACCCTTGTGGATTTGATGTGACACAGCAACCACGCTCCGTCGTGTCTCCGGAGTACCGTGTTGGTTCTGGAGCGCCTTCTACAAGGGCATTTGGGTCCCGTTGAATGAAGAGGTATGGAGTTGGTGGAATTGCCCTTGCTTGAGGCATTATGAGATCCTCTTTCCCATTTTTATTGTAGGCGCGGGCCTCGTAACGGCGTCCATTGTGGGCAGAGTGGAAACTCATGGGGGAAATGGCCGATGCTACCGCCTACGCCTCAGCTGCGCCCCCCTGTCCATTACTTCAGGGGAAGATGCCAGCAGGAGAATGTCAGAGATGAATTCATGTCTACTTTAAGGCTTCTCATGGGGCTCTCTACATGTGCTCGCATTGTGTGCTAAGATTTTCCTCCCAGATTGCTCCATTGGGCCCGTTATCTTTGATGAACTGACATGCGGTTGCTTGAGGGCGAGCTTATGTGGAAAATTGCGCTAGCCGCCTCCAATTTTTCCGCTGTGACTGCTGTGATGGAAAATACGGCAAGCCGGTTCACAGAAGGTGTCTTATTCTTCTGTGGGAGCAGCAGAAGTACGTTGTCGAATGAATTGTCTGCATATTCGGATGTTGTTGTTTTTGTTGTTTTGCTCCACCCATTTTTTTATTCCTTCAGTCAAGCCGCACTGATGCAAGGAAACATGTTCTCTGCTTGTTGTGCAATTGCCCATTTGGTTGGTCAATGCGAGCCTTACTGGGGTCGTGATGAATGACACGAATGCAACACCTTGACGGGGCACGGCGCGCCGTTTCTCCACTTTTTTGTGTCACCGCAGGCTTTCCTCTGCAGCAACGACGGTGGTGCGGACCTTTTGGCCTCCTTTTCTCTGTACTTTGTCGATAATCTGGCGTAGCCCGCGGTGGCCGAGTCTTTTCTCTTGTTGAATGCTGCGGAGAAATTGGCAACACTCATCCGTCACTGCAGTGTGGCCGATGGTGTGTTATGCCAACAGACACGATCACTGGGGGAGCGACGAGGACGATGGGGATCGTTGGGGGCTGATGTCAAAAACAACGATGGGGGCCTCGTCTGAATTTTGAACCCGACGCTCAAAAAGTTTCTGCTCCGCAGGCCGCCAGGATCTTCTTTTTGCGCCTCATAACACGCCTGGTGTCTGTCTTGAGGTGCGAACCGCATGCTTGTGCGGGGTCACCAAAGTGCGTGGAGGCCGCCTTGTTTTTTCTTTACGGAAATGATGGATAAAGAAGTTTGGACGGTCGTTTAAACTGTCGTTGTTGCATGCTCCATCGCCGCCTTGATTTCTCCGCTTTCATTATTATTATTTTTTTGTGTGTGTGTGCGGGTGGGAACCGTGTTTCCAGAAAATGTATGGCAATTTCCGGAAACTAAGCTGTGCTACTTGAGTTGGGATTCTTCTCCATCGTTCTTGCAGTCCCTTTTCAGATGTCGCCACGAATGACGCAAAAGAGCAGTTCCTGTCGGAAGATGTTTGATTTCTCACTTCTTTCACTCCCGCCTTGTTAGAAGAATGTCTCAAGGAAGGTACGGTTGAAGAGAGACGGCTGGCATGTGTGCTTCAGCACATATCCTGGAGAAATGTCTTCTTTTTTGTTGTTTTTTTTTTGCTTTTACAGATGGGCACACGAATTACAATGTACGGCGGTATATCGCGGGTTGTTTTTTCTCATGGCTTTGTATCTTCCACTTGTCCCCGATGAAATGATTGTTCTACGCACGATAACATTCATTGGATCTGATGGACAACAAATGGCAAAGGGTTTACTTTGGCATGCATCTGACGGAGCGCCTTTATCTGCAGCAGTAGGGTTAGGGTTAGGGTTGTCTTTTTTGGTGAATGTGTCGATGAATACTGTATGGCATGATGGTGAGATGTCTCAAGGACGATACTTTCCCTCGTCGCCTCTGGCTGGAAGCAGCACTGACATCAATGCATCTGTCTTTTGCCTTTTGGATGGCCTTTTTCTTCCCCCTCTAAAAGAGCGCGTGGCATTTTTTCCGAACAAAGTGGGGGGGGAAAGTGAGGGCGTCCATTCAAATCGGGGAGGTGTTGCGCAATGGTTCGTCATGTGGGGGAATCATAAAGAATGTGCACAACAATGTTTTGGTTTTATCTGCGCAGCTGAAGAAGTTTTTTTCAGCGGCGATCCTGCTTGACCTTTTTTTTTTTTTTTTTTTTTGCACTGCACGGATACCCTATGATTTTTAGTTTTTGGCGGAAATTAGGAGATGAAATTTCTTTTCACTGCGTCCTGCTGTTGGAGTGGGAACTGAGGGTTTTGTGAGACACACCAGGACGCTGCTTGCTTACCGCAGGGACGAGTGGCGGTGGTATACATGATGAGCAGCGCCCTC
>NW_001849056.1:3250-4871 GCF_000209065.1 Trypanosoma cruzi | reverse complement strand
TTTTTTTTTTTTTTCTTTTTTTTCCCCCTCCCGTTAGGAACACAGGCCGCAAAGGACGGGTGGCAGCGATTCCTTGGTAGCGTTTATTCGCCAATTGGCAGGCCGCTCTCGACGGAGCGGTGGGACAGGGGAAGCCGGAGAAGCGCCGCACGGCGAAACAGCCAGCCGTCACGCACCGCCCCGCGCGGCGGCAGGCCGTCCCGGGAGGTCCTGGGGCAAGGACTGGTGCCGAGCGCCTGGGCCACGCCTGCGCGCGGGGATCGCGCGCGAGGGTCCAAAACAGCCGGGACCGCCGGTCAAGCCTCGCCCGCGCTCGCGCTGAAACGCGGGACGGCATTTGGTACAGCGATGGCGCCGGAACGGGTGTCAAACAACCCCCGGGCTCGCGCGAGGTTCGTCTTTCCCGATTGAGTCGGCGACCTTCCGGAAAAGCCTTTCGAAGAGTTCGGGCGACAGGGAGTAAGCAAGCACGCGCCCGCCATCAGACCCGTGAAACCAAAAAGCAGCGACACCGACAGACAATCGCGAAACGCCGCGGGCCTTTTCTTCCGGCAAACAAAAAAAACTTCTGAGTTGCTACTTGGCCGGCTTCGAGCCGAGGCAGCGGTATGCACTTGGAAGATTTTCGGCCGCAAAAGTAAAAATTCGGCGGCAGAAAGCGTAAAACGCACCGTCCTCTTTTTATCGTAACCGCCACGCGCGAGCGCGTGATGCAGAGAAAAGGAAAAATCTTTTGGGCCGCCGGCCGGATCCTGAAATTATCTCAAGAAACCAAACACGATAGGAAGGAAAAGAAGGGTAAAGCAGAGGCAGTTAATTGCCTCAATGTTGTTTTCTTCTAATTCAATATATATGAATTCTGTTGACCGCTCACTTAACCTTTTGTCCTCAGTTAGGAACTGAAATATCATTACTTACGAACTGGCGGACTTTGGGTTCCTCCAGCCACAAGACCCCGCCGCTTCCTTCGCCAATTCCTGAATTCTAAAAACACGACCGCGTAATATGCCGTCTGCGGGGTTATCTGCGGACCGCACGTAGGCAAAGGATGCCTGCACTCAGCGAAAGTCTAAAAACCCATATATCCGTTGCAGCTCCCACGTCAAGGCGTGTAATTTCGAGCTGCCTTTATTCGCCGCTCCTTGCAGCGAAGCGTTGTCCACCCAAACGTCAGTGGTGGGTGGCAAGATGGCGATCAAGGCCGATAAGGCCAGGCGTACCGCGCGTGCCTCGGCCTGCATGATGAGAAAAGGCTTCCTCTCCCATTTTCCTCCGGCGATTTTAACGTCGCCGAAGTCTGGAATGAAAACGGCTCCCCAACCACGGAGCGATGCATCCGCGATGATGGCAGCCGATGCCTTTTCCGTGCGCTTGATGATTCGCCTACGATTATATTCTCGATGATGTGTCGCAATCTCTCGCCCAAGGCGATCTCTGCCGGCGGTAGGTTCGTCGGGGATTTCTCCAGCAAAATCCCCGGTCAAGTGCGGATAATCGTCGTCGCACTGCCTTGCTGAAAAAGTAGTAGTCGCATAAACGCGTGCCCAAAATGGCAGCCGCGTTAAAAAAACGTGACGCCATAACCTCCAGTTCCGCGATGGCTGGTGAATTGAGCGCCGGC
>NW_001849056.1:0-3150 GCF_000209065.1 Trypanosoma cruzi | reverse complement strand
TCCTCACTCATACAACTGTATGGAGTGAGTGATCAAATTGCACCGCAGGAAGGTGTACTGCGTGGCGCCCGATTCGCGGTCCTCCCCCATCGTGGCGTGACAGCCGTCCGCACCACAAAGCACTAGGGCTTCCCACAATGTCGCACCGCTTTCCGACACTGCAATGCGTATATTACCGATCCAAACGCCGACACGCACCAATGGAGGCGCAGCCCGGAGACGGCGAACCACCGTCGTCACCCCTGCAATTGCCAAAGTAATAATAATCTGGAGGATTTCCGGGCCGACCTTGTATCCCATTGGGAGCCGTGTCAGCTCCACCAGCGTGCCGTCCTCCACGCGGCATCGAAAGGGATGCCGCGTCTCCCGCGGTAAAGAAACATGAGAAAAGGATGCCTTTACATCCAGGCAGGAAGCGGCCTCAGCCATCACAGGCGGCAAATAATGGGAAATGTGTAAAAGAGGAACATTCGCCTCATAGGGGACGTCTCTGTTCCTGTCGCACGGCCACGCCGTCCATCTTCGTCGTAAACTGGTGGTTTTCTCCTCCACAGCCGAAAAAGGTATTATCCATCCGCCTGTTATCGCAGAAGAAACGTCCTCATTTATACCCGCTTAATTCAACCATCGCGCGTCAGCGACTGGAATCCTCCGCGAGACCTCGCGCGCTTTACCGGAGGAGGATTGAGGGAAAGGGGACCGCCCAACGAGTCCCCAAACTTGCATGAGACTCTCCAAGGCAGCCGGGTTCAACCGGCTCATGATCCACTTTGGTATTCAATACGGGCACGTTGAATTGCTGCTGTAGCGGGATGGTTCTTCCATCTTGTGGAGTAGCCAGACGCGTCCTTGTCGCGCGTCTCTTCATTGTGGCAGCATAACGGTGAAATTCATGGAAAAACGCTTCTCTCCTTTCAACCAGGGTTCCTGCCCTTCCGAAGCTTCTCCCTTCACGTCAATGCGACCAGCGAAAACACCTGGGTCAGCACTGTGGTGTACTTCCACAAATATCAAACTGTGTGCTGGGGAAGGTCGAACGGGTCGACGTGCTTCGCCAACTGCGAGATCACGTGTGAGTCCAAATTGTGTGTGTCCACGATTTGAGCAGCGTGCCTCAGCGCACCCTGTTTTGCGGAATGCCACAGCGCATTCCAAGGAGCCAGAGCTCGTTCGACTTGGGCGGTCGTAAGATTCGTGAGCTTTTCGTTGCGTCGAAGTGTCCTGCATAGCTTTATGATGTCGAGCGCGACCCGCCCTCGTATCCTGGCGGACCGCGAGGAGCAGTGGGGATGCGCCCCGCCGTCTTTGGCGCCACAGACCAATCAAAAATTACGGCCCCGTCCGGCTCCATTGTGAAATTGTTGGGTGCCAATGACGCAATCTCGGACCAACGACTCGCCGTTATCCGCGCAAGTCGAAAAACAACCCGTCGCTTCCAATCGGTCCGACTGCGGATACATTCATCCACCGCTTCCTTCGTCGAGGGGCGCGCCTGTTTCTTCTCCCATCTCGCCGCAATTTTTTGTAACCCCAGAACCGCCATGCCCAGCGGGGTCCGATCCATTGCGACATGACCGCAGCACCCTGGCGTACTGCGGTCGGGTCGGTGGCGCCACATCTCATATCGCCACCAAAAGGCCGCGCGGCTCTCCCCGCTGATCGGCTGTTCGCGCGTGCGGCATAAGGTTGCGAATCGCCCTGCCAGGGACACTCTCGGCCCCCACGTCGACGGCGCCCACATTTATCGAGCCACCTCGTTTGCTCTCCCCATGTGGCTGGCCCAAAGCGGGGATGCCGGCGCCCCGCCGTACCACAGTCGGGCGTCGCTGGCGGACAAGCTCCATTACCCTTCTCGACGATTGCGTCGGGCAAGTTGCGATACTGGATGGAGTGTCGGCGGTGCGGTGCGACGCCTGTGCGGAATGGCGGGGGGTGGTGGAATGGGTGGGGCTGCCGTCGTCCGCCTTCGTGAGCGGCGGGCGGCCCCTTTGCCGTTTTTTAACGGCCGTCCGCGCGGCGAGTGGTTCCCTCCGGTTGCGTGTCGGACGTTGCTTTTAGATGTGTCGTGTCCACAAACACGACACGACTGGCATCGCAACGATCGTTGCGTCCCTCGCCGTTCCGCGGGAGGCTGGGTTGCCCTCGAAAAGGCGTCGGCCTCATGAACGGCGGCGCAAAGACGGTCGCGAATGTTGCGGAGCGGGGTGCCGGGATCGGATGCCGTCATGAGCTGCACCCGGAATGCCTGCACTAAGATCCCGCCAAAATTCATGAGGCGATCGGCGGGATCCCGCTCCGCTTCCACCGCGTCGATCCACGCAATCAGCGCTCGAAGGGAAGTTGAACCTGGTCCTCCGCCTGGCGCCAATAATTTTGCGCGCCCCGGAAGTCGACAACGACTCCGGAAACGCACGCATTCCATATACGCGGGGGCCATGTGGTGACGTCAAGGGCGCGGAACCTTCTTTCCTCTTCTTCTGTTGCAGAATGGGCTTCCAGGAGGAAGTGCGGAAGGCAAGGGCGACGAGGGGCAAAAATGTGGTCGCCCGAAATCGCCCTGAGACGTCTGGGGAATAACCTGCCGTCTCTCTCGCGTGGGGTTGCGTTGGGCCGTGCGTGACGGCGCGCCCCAAACCATCAAGCAACGCGTCTGACGCGGTTTTTTGGTAACGCCATCTTCGGCCGTATTTTCACGCGGGAAAGGTCCATCTGTAGGACCTCTCCGAGTGGCGGGGGCTTCTCTCCGGCCCGCCGTCTCCGCCTCCCACGCGACTTGCTGCGCCTCTCTAGCGCTGACGCGTGCCTCTCGTTCCTGTGGTTGGGCGCGGGTCGCCTCCAACTGCTGTCCGCGCCCGGCGAGCGCGCATTCTCGTTCTGCAAGAAGGCCGCCGGAGACCGCAATGTGAGATCCGCGCGCCGATAGGTTGTCATGCGCCTCTTCCAGCCGCGAATAAAGCTGAGCGCCTCGATTCTGCGCGTCCGCGACGGCGTGGGCGCAGTCAGCGATCGATCGCCCCCCTTCAGCAATGATGACCCCTTGCTGGACCCCCAACTCCCGGGCCGCACCCACACGATGGGCGGGAGCACCTGAGTCTCAAAATTGGGTACTTGGGGCTCCCCGGGGATTCGCAACCATGTCCTGTAAGGCTC
>NW_001849055.1:1558-7689 GCF_000209065.1 Trypanosoma cruzi | reverse complement strand
TGATCGTGATGTTCGTGCGGGGTGGAAACACACCCTCCGGACTGAGCAGCGCGTCACTAAATGTGTTGCCGGTGACGACGATGTTCAGCGACCCCACAGCGGCGTACGCGTTGCCCAACAGCAACAGCACGGCGCCGTCCCTCCACGTGCATCCATCGAACGTGACGCTCGCCACGTCGCCCGTCATCGCCCCTATCAGCACCGTCAGGCTCATGCCGCCCCCGCTGAACGTCACGTTGCGGTAGCACAGCCACGACAGCCCGCCGCCCACTGCCTGCGCAACCTCGGGGTACACCATGTCGCTGATGCACCCACCAACCAGCGGTGGCGGTGGCGTGGGTGGTGGCGGTGGCGGCGGTGGCGGCGGTGGCGGACCAGCAGGCACAGGCGCCGAGACACACACATCGCCGTGCCCTCCAGCAGCGCACCGGCACTTGCAGCCAATGACCGCCGTCGTCAGCGGGGCAAAGCAGTCGCCGTCCTTCGTGCACTCACCGCACGCGGCAACCGTCGTCACGTTGGTGATGCCGTTCAGCTCCAGTTCAGCTGCCGTCGTCACCACCCGTCCCGCAATCGTCAGGCACCCAGCAACGAAACGGTAGCCGGTGTCAGCCTGCGATAGCAGCGAGACCGACAACCCCGTCGAGCCCATCTTGCAGCCCGTCAGCGTCACAACACTGCTGCCGTCGATAATCACAAAAGCGGACTCAGTGTCTTGAAACATCGCACCCACTCCCACGTCGTTGTCGCGCCAATCCAGCCAGCTTGACTCCCGGACATTCCACAATTCTTCATTACAGATGACGTAGCACACACAGCCGCTGTTCCCCACCAAGCGCAGCACGCTGTGATCCGACACGCTGAATCCGTAGAACTGACACAAGAGGCTTGTCCCGGAGGACATCGTATTGTTAAGCAGCGCAAAAACAGAGCGGTCACTGACACTCAGCCTGTGTATGTAAAACATGTGCGAGTATTTATCGAAGCTGCAGTACCGCGTGTACAGCGAGCTGCCACCCACGAGCGACAGCGTCCCGGTCGAGTACAAACCAAACCCGCGCTGCCTCGTTGCACGCGCCTTGACGTTGCTGACCAACAGCGAAGACGCAGCCAAAATAATTTTCCGCAACATCACGACGCTCAATGTGGTAATCCTAGCGTCCGGCAACTGGACCTCAGAGGCCTGCACCGCGTCAACCTCCGTGACGGCAATGTCGCAGTGCTGCGGGAGGGCAAGTGCAAAAGCAACAACGGAGGAACGCATCACCGTCCGGCTCACGCGGATCAGGACACCGGCTGACTCGACCACCTCAGCACCCCCAACAAACCGCAGCGAAGCACCCTCACGGAATGTGCACCCAGTGAGCGTGATGTTGATGGGGAGATGCAGCGGCATGCTGCTGAGAGAGAACGTCAGCACAGCACCCACGCCGCTGAATGTCACACCCACGTAGCAGTGGTGCGTCTTCCACATGTTCAGCGTGAGGTTCGTCAGCGTCTGGTCCACCACGCAGCTCGTGTCGCCGTCGACGGCTCTCTCCGGCACGGGCAGCACAACCGCATCGGGCACCTCGAGGGGAAGACACGACGCGCCATGCCATCCGTCCTTGCAGCTGCACGAGCACGAGCCGCGGTCCACCGACTCCGTCCCGGGCATGTAGCACGCAGCGTCGTCGTTGCACGTGCCGCACCCGAACACCACCACACCCTCCGGAAACACACCGTCGTACGACACCTCCTCACCGCCCTGCAGGTTGCATCCAACCACAAAGTGCGCGGGTGACGTCACAATCGTGCTCCGTGGAAGAATTTTCGCAAAGGCTTTACTCGAGTCCACCTGACGGTTGTTTGATAGCACCACGGTGGTGCCGTTGCCCAACAGCTTCACTTTGTACAAGGAATTAGGCATACCTATTATTGAAGCTGCACTTACGTTGTTGCCAGTCACACGCCACTGCGCACCACCCTCGAGTGTCACAGAGCCAGACAAATGCACCAGCGCGGGTTCAAAAAACAGTGTGATGCCAACAAATGTACAGTTCGCCACTCGCAGCAGCCCTGCGGTGCTCACGGAAGTATCCCCGTAAAAATAAATGCCACTAACTGCGCTCATCGTGGTGTTCTCAACGTCAAAGTAGCCGCCGTTCCTCACATCCACTGAGTGAAAGTAAAGGGCAGACCGCGAGCTGTAAGCATCCTTCTCTATTGCTCTCAGCGTATTTCCCCTCACAATGATCCCGCCACCATCAACAACAGCAGCATTGGTGAAATAAACTGCGTACCGATACCCCTCGATGCGGTTGTCAAGTAGCAGCAGCGTCGAGTTCACAGCAAAAGAAAATTCCAGAAAGGCAATGGCGTGGCTCCACTTCGACATAAGCGTACTGCCCGCCACCAGTACCTGGGAGCTCGTGCCAAAATCACCCTTAAACTCCAATGCACCAGAATCCAGCATCGAGGATGTCATGTTCACGTGCACACGCGCACCACTCCCCCTGATCAACAGGCCCATGAGGACGCACTGCAGCAGCGTGATGTTGAGTGTCTGCTGTGGTGCGTCAAAATTCCACAGGTCCAGCACGATCGCGGCGGTGAAGGTCACGTTGACAAAGCACAGACCACGCACACCGGGATCAGGATAGTCCACGGAGCCGATGCTGCCACCGTGCACGCAGCGGACCTCCGTGTCCTTCGCATCGGGGAGCGGAAGCGGCCCAAGACCGTCCGGAACAGCAGCTGGCAGACACGTGTCACCGTAGCCACCAGCAGCGCACACACACTCACAGCCGCTGATGCTGCTCGTCCTCGCAGCGAAGCACACGGCGTCCAAGGTACACGCACCACAGTCCAACACCGTCACGGGTGCTCCAATATTGAGGTCGTCTTGGTAATCCGTCACAGGTGAGCCTATTGCTTCGTTGCACACGCCGTAGATGGTCGCGCGCGAGTCGGATGGTGGTGGCCACTTGCTCGTCATATTAGCGATGTTCGACGAGTACAAGCCGTACGTGAAGTTGTTGTGAAGTATCGACCACACACTCCGATCGCGGAACGCCACGCCGTAGTAGTTGGCCACGTACACAACGTAGGCGGTGCGGAACTCGTTGTCGCGGTGCACCAACCAGCTGCCGCCAGCCACAGTCAGCGTTTTTGCCATGAGCATGGCAAAGCCGAGACGGAACTCGCTGGACACAATCTGCAGCACGCTGCCGCCATCCACCGCAACGTCCCCAAAATCACACGCCCCTTTGTAGTATTCGATGCTCGACACACTCCACGAGCTGTTCTGTATGGAGAACACGGAGCCGCCACCAACACGCAAATCCGACGCAAGAGCGTACATTACTTGCATCCGCGACATAACGACGCAGTTGTCCATGTAGAAGACGCTGGACAGGTTTGCGCCGAGGCCGCGCTCCACAAGGATCGCAGCGCACGAACCCCCGCCACACACCAGCATCGACCGCGTCATGACAAACCGCGTCGACAGAAGCCGGACGCCGTCCAGGACAAGCGCGGGGCCGTACCGAAATCCCGCATGGCCACGGGTCGTCGGCACGTACTGCGACCCGCCAACCGTCGCGCGCAGCGTCGAGTTCGCCAGTAGCACACTCGAGTGCAGCGGCATCGCGCCATGCAGCACGATCGTGCCCTCCAGCGACGTCAAATTCGTCATGTTGACGAGGGCGTGTGGCATCAGGCGCGCCGTGCTCTCGCTGAGGCCGCCAATCCGCAGCTGCGCGCCGCCCGCAAGCACGCAGTGGCGCAGCGTCACGTTCAGCGCGTCAGCGAACACGTCCAACAAGCGCAGGTCCACCGTCACAGTGATCGGCCCGCTGAACACCACCGAGTCGAAGCACGCCGTCGCACGCCAGCCGCCAACCGTCACCGACTCCGTCAGCGTCACGCCACTCACGCAGCCCTGTGCACCGCCACCACCGCCACCGGACCTCGCAGGCGGCACGTCAAACGGCAGGCACGCGTCGCCCACGCCGCCGGCACGGCAGCTGCACACGCACTCGGAGAACGACGCCGTCAGCGCATCGAAGCACGCCAGCGCGGCCGCACAGCCGTCGCACGGCACCACGCTCACGGAGGGCAGGCCGGCCAAGCGGTATTCGCCGCCGCTCTGCAGCACCCGGCCGCCGGCACGGTTGCACTGCACCGACACGACGCCGCTCGTGATCGTCAGCCCAGAGACAAGCGTCGCGCCAGTGGCAGCGCAGCGCGCAATCGACACGGTGCCGCCGCTCAGCGTCACACCCGACAGCGACGCCACCGACGACGCCTCGCCCACCGCCCACACGTCGTGCATGTCCAGCCACCCGCCGGTACCGATCGTCCCACCGTCGCAGCGCACCAGCGACGACGCGACAGACCCCTCGACGCGCACGAAGCGCAGCACCGAATCAAACACCGCGAGGCGCTCGCCAAGCACAATGCCGCCGCCGCTCACGACCGACACGTTCGTCACGGAGAGCACCGAGTGGTTACGCAGACTGAGGCGCAAAGAGGAAGACACATGCACCGCGGACGCGGTCGGACCGCCCGACGCCTCCAGCAACACGCCGTCAAACACCACCGCGCTCGACAGCAGGTCCATGCCGCCGCCAACGTACACCGCCGACCCGCCCGCGTGCAACGACCTCAGCACAGTGCTGCTCACACGCAGCTGCGACTGCAACAGCGACGTCGCGTACAGCACAAGCGGCGACGCCACCGCGTCCGTCAGCCCGCTCAGCTGCGAGTAGCGCATCGGCCCCGGCGTCACAATCGTCGAGTCACGGACCGTCACGTTCGTGTGTGCCGGCAGGTTGTGCGCAAACACAAGCGAGCAGTAGCCGCCGGACAGCCCGCTCACGCTCACCTCCAGGCTCCGGTCACTCGCCGGCTCGCCGCTGTAGCCCCGCACGTAGAGCTGCGCACCGCCGTCGCACAAGCAGTTCCTCAGTTCGATGCGCAGTGTGCCGGGAAGCATCGCCGCAACGTCAAACACTACAGCCACGCCGTTCGTGATGTACACGTCGTCCATCAGCACCGTTTCCACGGCGTGGCCAACCGTGACGGCTCTGTCCACCATACCGCCCCGCAGTCGCAACACCACCGCATGCACCGCGGGCATCCACGCCGTCGCCGCCGCAACCAGCACCAACGCCACAAGCAACGCCACACGCACAGCCGCAATGGCCCTGCACCGCACACGGTGACGGCTGCGCGGACACGCACCCACCGCAGACTGCATCCACAAACCCAAACACGTACCAGCAGGGCTCTCGAGTTGCGTCGCACTCGCCCCGTCGACCGTAGCACCTTTCTAATAAATCCCTTCCTACAGATGGCAAACCCAGATACACGATTCCGATAGGTCGTTATCCCACCACTGCTGCTAATCCTACAGCAATTAATCCCTAACACCTTGAAACGATTGTTGTGCTGGTCAAACAAAAGTATCTCTATCTGCTTGCTCAAAAAAGGAAAAGGAAGCAACAAAAGTAACCAAACACAGTGGCACGCTGAGGCATCCGGCCATACACAGTCCCCACCAATGCACAGCCACCGACACAAAAAAGCACAGACGCCACAACGCCGGTTACACCATCGCCCTCCCACCGCCAACGCAGTCCCACACAACCACCATGCAGAGTGGCAGGATCCAAGCAAAAAGACATACAACCACTGGCACCGCTCTTGCAACCAAAAGGCTCCACCACAGAGCAGTCCCAATGCCGTGAAAAACACACAGCAGCCGACACAGACATGTGGCAGCGTTACAACCGGCGGCCATCAAGCGCGCCAAAGGAAGAAATGGTGACACGGGAGAGGAGTGAAGGACTCACAGTTCGCCAGCAGTTAAGGCGTCCTTCCTCGCTCGCGTGTGTCAGCATTGCAAAACAAAGAGCGGCACCATACGCGCAAACGGCACACACAAGAAGGAAGGATGAAGAATTACGGTGACGGCACTCAGACACGGGGGACAAGGGTCCACACCGATTGTGCGGCCTGTTGACTCATAGACGACCGGTTTGTAATCAAGTCGCTGCCCTGCAATTCGTCAGTCTGCAGGAGGCTGGGGAATGGAGAGAAGGAGGGAGAGAGAGGGAGAAGGTGCGGTCCTCATCCATCTCGGTTAA
>NW_001849055.1:0-1458 GCF_000209065.1 Trypanosoma cruzi | reverse complement strand
AAATGACACGCGGAAAAGGATGGCGTCAGTTAATAATAAAAATAATTGCGTCAATGCAAAAAGCTGAAATTTGAGTTTTACACCCGATCCGGGGGGCGACAGTGGCATGAGAGTGTGCATGTGCGCAGGGCCTTTCGTGGGACGGTGCTGCCCAATCCCGCCGTGCCCCGACACAAAAGGGCAACATCAAAAAAGGGGAGCACACTCTCCAGAAAGGAGTGACGGTTGGGCACTCAACCCCCGCTTCGTCCCACATGACATCCACATATGTGCACTCCGCCTCAAATACGTACCTCCCCGGACGCCGCATACATGACGTGTGGTTTCGTCGCTCGCAATGTGTTTTTCCTCCCGCAAACAACAAAAAAAGGATGGCCATGGCGCAGCTCCACTCAGGGAAAGCAATCGAGGCAAACACGGGTGGAAGCCAGAGATCATACAAAATAATAATAAAAGAGGGGCAGGGCAATAACTCCTCCGAGCCTCGGAATCGTGCAATGTTCATCCCTCTCCTTCCACATTGAAACCTCCCCAACAGAACAAATGCAGCAGACACATGTGCCGCGCAATATCTTTCGCTGCCCCGCGTCCCATCTTACTTCCCATGAGTGCCACAGCGGTGGTTGCGTTACATCTGGAACGAATCCAAAATAACAGGCAGCATGCTGTGGAGAGTGGATGCCTAAAAAAAGTGCCCACGTTATTGCCCAACACAAAATGACATCAATATATATATATATATATATACCCGCGACTCAAGCTACCCGTGTGTGGCCGTCCTAAAGCAAACACTGAGACACGTGTGGAGCGACGTAAAAGAAAAAAAAGAAAAAGGAAGGTGTAAGTAATGAAATACCCCACAGAAATACATCAACATATACGCAAGGCAACACATCATTCCGCATAATTCTTCGTTCTTCCTCTCGTTCCTTCTACACAACACCAGAAGCATAAAAACTGACAGGCATGCCCTCCCACACAGTCATCGTGGAACGAGAAAGGCATTGCAGGCATATGGACAAAATAGAAACAATGCACAAAAAACAGCGAAAATGCCGTTGCGGAGTCCGATGGGTGGCTGTGGTGCGCAGCAGCAGTGGCCCCGCGCCCTTCCTCATCGACCAGCAACGCACACGTCCTAAATTTATTTAGTGAAAGCCACAAAAGGGCGTTATCGTTTTTTACCCCTAATGTTTTCTCAAATAAATTCTATGGCCCGCACAACAGCCACCATCGCGGAACACGTCCTCGTTACTGAGTAAAAATCCGAATAATAACCCCGAAATCCGGAGAGGGCGCTGCAGCGGCGGGCGTGCAACACACACACGTGACACAGCCGCCCTGGGCTAGCGTGATAACTCGATAATCCGTATTTGCCAAAATCAACAAAAATAAAAACAACAAATCAATAAACCAAGCGTCCAATAATAATAATAATAATAAAGAAGTAAACACACT
>NW_001849054.1:5695-7628 GCF_000209065.1 Trypanosoma cruzi | reverse complement strand
ACACCGCCCTCTGTGGTGTTCAAGCAAAACATAAACATTCACAAAATAACAGCAAGAGAAGCCTCCACCCGCAACGTGTGCATCACCGTGGAGCGTCGCTTCTATCCCTGCAAGTAAAAGAGGCGCCGTCACATCATCCTCAAGGATCGCCACAAACACGCCAAATTGCGAAGTACGCAACACGCTCCGCCGTGACCATCGTTTTCCCGATAGGGCAGCCCACTTCCGTCCACCGTGTCTGCCGAGCAGGACACACCAAGCCTGTCGCTGCAACGCAAGAGAGATCCAGAAATACGCAACGGATCCCGTCGCAGTCGTTGGCTCAGCCGCCGTGTTGAGGTTTGGGATAGGCCGATGGAGGAATAAAAACAAAACGGGAAAATATCCCCGCGGACTCCCGCATTCCACGCAGTCCCAATGGCCCGAGGATCCTCTGGGGACGTCTGGGAGACGCATCCGCCACACTCACACGCACCGTCACTCACGGCACCCCAATCGAGTCCAGCGGGCCTCGTGAAGCACACGGCGCGCCTCAGTGGCGTGGCAAGCAGCCTTCTCGGAGAAAATGACGCGTGGCGATGGTTCCCCTCCCCACTTCACTTTTATTTTTTTCTCCCTCTGTTTTTGGTGGCATGCCTCAGAAGGGGAGCGTACTTCATGTCCCCGAGCCCTTCTCTCGGTGCACGCAGAAAAACAGGGAGGGAAATAATAAAAGAACGAGTCAGGCGTCACGGAGAAATAAATGTGCGGGAGACAAACAAACCAACAGAATAAACAAAGAGCCCGACAGATATGCACGCAGCATATTCAGCGAAAACGGGTGTCACTTTCAGTGGGTAACTTAGTAGCCAATGGCGGCGTCGATCGCCCACGGTAAGAAAGAGCGTTGTGCCCACAATATTTTTGACTTGTTTTCTGCTTCCCTCCCCTGTTATTTCCCCCTCGTTCATCATCTTCATTTTTCAACCTTGCTGCCGCCCCCTCCTACCTTCGGCAATACTGCCGGGTTTGGACGCTGCGCCTTCCCTCTGTCATGCCAAATATGTGTTTGGGCTCTTTAAACCCATGGCGTACTCGCTTAAATATCATTCGTGTAAAAAGAACAAAACAACAAAACTTTAGAACAATCTTCTGGGCCGCTGGCCGGATCCTGAGTGGCTCAATAATAGAAACCAAACCAGATACGAATAACAAGGGATGAACGGAATAAGAGTGGATTCACCACATCCTCAAAGTTTAACGCCAGGTGACTGTATGTTTATACATATACCATCCGTTAGACTCTATCGTGGCCCGTTCACTCTATTCGGATAGGATACATATATTTATTTATTAAATGCGAGGTGGCAGACTTTTGGGTCCTGCGGCCACAACACCCCGCCGCGTGGGAACCAAAAGGGGCGGGTGGGAAGGTAAAATAAAAATAAAAGATCATCCGGCCGCTGTCGGCTCCCTGATGCCCTTAAAGTGGTGAGATAGAAAACTGTCGCAAAGAAGTGTATATTTGTTTTAGCAGGATATATACATTACCTAATTTAGCTTGCCCACAATTATTTTATTAACAAGCTCCTGATAACATGTAAAAAAAAAAGACTCACATACATCGTTCATTGGCGGCCCAGCACACACACGCACATTCTCATCACGTGCCCCCAGCAGAAGCACACACGCACGCGGGTCGAGTGCGGGGAGTGGCACGCTCCACGGGGGCACGGGGCGGTCAATGACACATTCCACGTCGTTCGGCCACGGAGCACACAGGGCACGAACCTGGGTGCAGCAACCAATCAAGCAATACATTAGGATTCAACACGCACAGGAAACAAATCATTTCGTCCATTTGTCAATCGCACGACGGGTATATCACGTCTTCTGAGGCACGTTCCACACGGGCGACAGGCGATGTGTCGTTGCCGAAGCGCGCCATCAGTGC
>NW_001849054.1:1637-5595 GCF_000209065.1 Trypanosoma cruzi | reverse complement strand
CCCAGCACAATAAGATACTCCCGCCGGCTCCACGTATCCACAACACGGCGTGGGATGTAAGCAAGCGCTGCGTCGTCCACTGCGGAGGCTTGCGGGTGGCGAAGGTTGTTGGTTCCCGGTGCGGCATCATCGTCAGCGGGGACAAAGCTGAGGGACAGAAAATTCGTGACCGCAATGAAGAGAATCAGCAGCACGGCAATCCGCCTCAGCCTCCGCTTCATCGTCGGCAGTTTTGTTTTAGCCATGGTCGCTTACGGTGTGAAAATCTAGGCAAAAGAAAAAAGGGCGGAGGGAGTGTGTAGTAACACCGATCAGCAGACACAAACAGCACGGGCGACAACAGGAAACAACACAGCCACGCGGTGCCACGCAGCCACGCGAGTACACGAATGCCCGTCAGCCAACCCACTGCGCCCCACCCGAATCCGGGACGGTGCGGGTGAAGGGGTCAGGGCGGCGGAGAAGCCGACAGCACGCCGCCGCGGTGGCACGACGATCCGCAGCCAACGCTTTTTTGCTATTCCTTGTGTCTCCTCAAAGAAGTCCCATGGCCTGCACGCCAGCCACCGTCGCAGTGAACGTCCGCCCTGCTGAGTGAGGACGTGAAGGAAAGCCGCGGTCCCCGGAGGTGGCGCTGCAGCAGGCGGCGTGAAACACAACCCCGCGACGCATCCGCCCGGCCTAGCGCACTCGCTCGATAATCAGTTCTCGCCGAGAATCAGTACACTGGCAGATATTTTCGCAACACCATATAACAACAAGGAAAAGAGGAGAGGAACTACCTGCCACAAGCATCGGCGTCCTGCCGCAGCCGCGACGGGCCTGGCGCCTTTCTGCATCCAGGGGAAACCGCGCCGACTCCCTGGTGAAGCACAGGTTCCTCACTTCCCCAGTGTCCACTCCACGTTTCTGTCCGGGCGCCTGCCGAGCCGGGGCAGCGGAGCAGGTGCGGACTCCTCTCCTCGCACAGTTCACATCGGCCGGTTTGCACGACGTCCGGTCGACGCCCGTGGCATGCCGTGCGGTGGCGCGTCAGTCCGTCATTGCCGCAGCGCCAAAAGCCGCATGCTGTACGACAAAATCCGAGCGGTGGTGATCCCATCGTGGCGCCGTCGCCGGGCAAGATGCACTTTCTCGGCGGCCCGATACTCTGCTGTCGTGGAATCGGCAACAGTGCGACGTTGATGAATGGATGTGTGTGCTGCTTTGGGCGCACGGTGCGCCATCCCCCGCCGGCATTCGCCTCCTGCGCGGAGGAGGGAGTCTCCCTCGAAGGCAAAGTTGCTGTGCGGGCTTGGCCTTCTTCCCGCTGTGTTCAAGCCTTACGGCGTGCGTGCGTTGTGACTCTATTTTTTGGCGTCGTGACACTCTCGCCGTCGCAGAGATTGTGCCGGGCGTGGCAGGCCGGGACCGGCATTGCCCGCCCGCCTGTCGAAGTAAGGACATCCATGGAGTGCTGTGGTCCCTCGTGCCGGCACCGGCTCTGTTCCGGAGCGTGCGTGTGCGCGTGAATGGGATGTTGTTCCAGCTTTCGCTTGGGCAACGAATCCACAGGGCGTGCACCGGAGCGGGGTGGATGCAGCCAGATCGTCATATTCACGGGGACGCCCCCTTCGTGCTCCGGTGGTGTACTGCATGTGGAAGTGCCGGAGAGCAACTCTGAGCCCGGCTCGTTGGTCGCGCGGCGCCGAGCAGCGAATGGCCTCGGCCTGGGCTCTGCATTCCGTAGCGGGGGTGCGATCAGCGTGCCGTCCCTCGCCCTCGTCCTCGCCCAAGTGGTGGGTGGTGGTTCCGGTGGAATTCCCGGCGGCTCCGGCTCACCAGGAGGAATTGACTTTCCACAGCGCCTGGGAGCGCATGATGCCACGGACGTTGGCCATGTGCGTCACGACGCTGGTGCGGCAACCGCAGTGCTTGCCGCACACCGGGCAGTCTGCCGGGCGTCGGATCGTGGCGGGGTAAGGTCAGCGGGAGGAGGAGGCGTTTCCGTGCCGAGGTTCATTGCGTGCCTGCTATGCGGCATCCGAGTTGCACCAACAGCATGTGCTCGGGATGGCGGGCTGCAGTGATCGTAGCAGTCATCCTTATTTGAGCAGAACCCCGGTGCGGAGGCGGGCCAGTGCGGCCTCTACCCCACGAGTGAGGGTGGTGTCGATGCGCGTGGGTCCCAGTCGCCTGCCGTAGTGGAGCAGCAAGCTTCCTCCCTGAGCTGTCGGGCACAAATAATATGTTTGGACAGTGCGACCATGCCGGTGATCCATCTGTCTGTGAGCTGTGCGAGGTCGGATGCCTTCTCGGATTTCGCACCACAAGCTCCGTTCCTGGACACGCCGCAGTGACCAACGACAAGCTGCGTCCGTGTACGCGCTCCTCGGCGCGGCGGGCAAGACAAAAGGGTACGTCCACAATGTGAGTCACCAGGTGATCCAGAACCGTCAACGTGTGCTCGCGTGCTTCAACGATTCGACGAGAAGCTGCAGACGCGCACGCTGCCGTGGAAAAAGTCTCGGTGAATATCGCACTCCCCATGCGAACGCCACATCCCTCTGTGTCTGCTGTGGTGCATGAATTTCGCACAGCCAGAAGGAAATTGGGGAAAAGAAGGAATTCCTCGTGGAGGCATCCCCGTACCAGCGTGGCCAATCCACGACCATATCCCTTGCCTGTAGAATGCGGTGTGCCAAGTAAATCAAAGGCCGCGCCGTGAATGGAAGTACAAATTGCCGGAAGTGGCCGCCACACCTCCTGCACACACAAAACGTGCGGGCCGTAACGGGCAACAAATCCCAATGCCGCGTCATCCAAGGCTTCCACGCTCCACGTGCAAACCTGAGGAATCCAGCCATGGCGGTGGTGCGCTCAAGGATAAGTGTGGAACGTGACAGTTATGGCTTGGTCCGTCACTTCCGCCGCTAAAGACATGGATCACCCTGTGCACTCGCCACGCCAGGGCAGGCCTAATCAAGGAAAGGGGTCGCGCCCCAATACGCAACCCTCTCAAAGACGTTCCTGGAAACCCGGAGCCCTGCTGCTACTCTGCCGCCGCTTTGCTCCTGCAAACTGCAACGCCTCCTGCATGTAAACCCACGGTGGGGCAGAGCCGCAATTCATTACTTCCACTAGGCGGTTCGCTGGATCCTCCTTCCATTGCATAAAATGGGTGCTGAGTTCTTCGCACGCAACCCCATGGAGTTGCTGTCCGATACAGCACAACACCAGTAGTAACAGGAGTGACGAGCGGATCCCCTTCCACACAATCAGAGCGGAAAGAAAAAGAAACTCCTGAAAGCACCTGCCCAAAATAGAAACAAATCGATAGAAACAACGATCAACAGCACGATCGGTGCTGTTGACGATGGATGGCTGTGATGCGCAGCACATCCGTGGCCCTGCGCAATCCCCCATCAACCTGCAACAAGCAATTAATAATTCCGCGTGGTGCACGTCACAGAAGGGCGTGATCAATTTTGCCACTCGCACTGGATGCACGGTCGAACAGGTTCAGCGCGTCTGAGCGGGTGTCACCGGACATGGGCTGCAGCGGTGCGGGTGGTCGGTACGACGACGCAGCGGTGGTGTCTGTGGCGTACGACAACAACGTCACGTCGCGTGGCTTTTGCACGTCCTCGTCGCCATCCTCGTCATCGCGCAGCAGCGCCTCCAGCCCTCCACGCCACGGCTCGCGCAGCTCCTGCCAGTGGCGGTCCTCCGCGTACCACACAACGACGCCGTACACAGCGACCGCAAGCAGCACAGTCGTCAGCAGCAGCACGATGGCCGCGTACGCCCTCGCACCGCCGTCGCTCGGCGCAAGGTGGTTGGCCGCGCTGACCACGCACAGCACCGCAAGCAGCACAAAGCTCGCCGCGTGCATCACCGTCAGGAAGGCCGAGCGCATCATGTTCGTGAAGGCAACCACGCCCGCACCCGCAAGCAGCACAGCAGCCATGCAGAAGTA
>NW_001849054.1:0-1537 GCF_000209065.1 Trypanosoma cruzi | reverse complement strand
CCACCACACACAGCACCGACAGCTGGAACACGCACCAGTACACGTGGCTGCCCTTCATGTTCGTCAGCATGCTGCCGTACATCCGCTGCTGCGCCGCGGGGTGCCAATACCCGACGGGGTACAGCAGGCGCTCGTGCAGCGGCTTCCTCGAAAACTGCCAGTACCTCGTGAAGCTCGCGCCCGTGTGGCGGGCAATCAAGTAGCACACGCCAGCAGGGAACGCCACACCGTACAGCACGCCAACGACGCCGACCACGCGGTGCTGCACGCGGGCGCCGGGCATCGCCAGTGCAAGCACGGAGCCGAAGAAAATGCCGAGGTGCATCGCGTGCGCCACGACGTACGTCAGGCTCGGGAAGCGCATCGCCGCCCACGCAGTCGCCGCGTCCACGCCGCGCCACCGCTGGAAGGCGGCCGTCACACCGCGGTGCACGCACCCGAACACAGCGGCGAGCAGCGCGTTGCCCACCACCATCCACAGCGGATCAAGGGCAGCGAACACCGACAGGAAGTACGGCAGCGCAGCGGTGCTCGCACGCTCCTGCGCCGAGGCGCATGACATCCTCGCAAACACGCCGAGCGCCTGCATCTCCAGAATGGAGCCCAGCCCGCCGGTCACCACCACGGCAACAGCCGCCGCACCCGCAACAACGCCGGTGATCGCCGAGAGGGCGTTGGCAGCAGCGGGCAGCGTGTCAGACCTGATCGTGAAGGACCCAAGCAGCACACCCTTGCAGCCGCCGGACACCGCCACAGCGTCGCAGCGAATGACTATCGTCTCGTCGGCACCAATGAAGTAACCGCGGTGCACGGGCACAGCCAGCTCCAGGACGGTGGACGGATTCGTCGCGTTGCGCACCCACGTCGCGTTGCGCAGCATCGCTCCCCACGGACCGCCAAACCCACTCGGTTGCGCCGTCAACACAGGAACGAAGCTCAGGTACGTGCCGAGCTGCGGTTCGCGTGCCCATCGAAACGGCGGCGGCAGCGCCACCATCAGCCGCGTCGGGACGGCGCTCCCACCGCCGCGGATGTCGTTCTGCGTCAGGCTCCCACCAGCCGCCGTCGTCGTCACAGCAAGCGTCGGGCACGCCACATCGCTCCACCACAACGTGCTGCTCACCGACGCCGTCGAGGTCCGCGTGGGCGACAGCGCCACCGTCTCCGTCACCTGCAGCGCCTCCGTCGGCCCGTACGGCGTCGGACTGTAGTGCGCTGCGCTCGGGCTCGATGTCGAACTTGGTGTCGGGCTGCGCGTCTCCGTCAGCGTCGCCGTGTGGCTCAGCAGCGGCAGGGCAGGCGTGCGGTTGCATCCGTCCACGTGCGGCAGGTACACCGGCAGGCAGTCGCGCCCGTACCCGCCCTCAGCACAGCGGCAGCCGCACGACCTCGACATCGTCCTCGTCGCAGCGGCAAAGCAGCTCACGTCGGCGTCGCACACGCCACACGCCACGGGGCGGAATTTCCCGATGATGCCGGCAGATCTGTACTCCATTGGCCGCAGCGCCTGCCCGTTGAGCGTCAGGCACCCCACGAC
>NW_001849053.1:3579-7572 GCF_000209065.1 Trypanosoma cruzi | reverse complement strand
TCAAATTTTTGTATCATTGTTAGCTGGGATGTTGGCGGGGGTGTTGTGCGGCATCGTTTCTCACCCTGCCGACACAATAGTGTCTAAGCTTAATCAGCGCATTGACAGTGTCCATGGCAAAGCTGGCACATTTTGCCATTTCCTGCGGGATATTGGGTGGCGAGGGCTATGGAAAGGCATTGGGCCACGTTTATTTATGCTGGCGACTCTCACAGGCCTTCAGTGGTTACTTTACGATGGTTTTAAGGTGCTTGTCGGCTTTCCCACTACAGGAGGCGGCCATGTTTTGGCAGGGAACACGGCACCTTCCTTGAAGGCCGCGTGAATCTAAGTGCCAGGTGAAAAGATGTGAAAAAGAAGCAGATGGCAAAAAATTCGTTCTTTTTTTTTTTTTTTTTTTATGAACTGTGCGTTTTTTTTATTATTATTTGCACGTTCTTTTTTCTTTTGGCTATACTTTTTCCAAAAGGCTTTAATGATGGACGAGGGCGGGAGAAGATGATTCACAGCTCTTCGTGCGCGATGAGTTTGAGTGGCGCGTGGCGGGCCGTTTTTGTTTCCACCACAAATAACGCGTGTTCAAATGGATTTTTTTTTTTTTTGCTTTTGCTTTTTTTCTGGGGAAAAGAAGGGGAAGCAAGCATCAAAAGGGGCAGAGCGGCCTAAGTGAGCGTTGCTCAGGTGAAGGGTTGCATGACAATGCGGGATGATTGACATCACCACAGTTCCCACCCGTTCTCTGACGTGCCCCTTTCCTCTTGTGGCGCTGGATGCAGCGGCGTTCCACGAAACTCCGACGTCACGGTTGCTGTTGCTTCTGGTTGGTCGGGACAGAGCGTGCGTTGCGTCGCTGCAGGATCACAAGATTTGTCTTCGCAGAGTTGTCTTGCAGTATCACCGCACATTGACGGCCGGTGCATGTCGTTCTATGAACTCTAAGGACGGGCATATATTTGCGTTGGCCGACACTTCTTCTACTTTGACAGTGCATCGCGTTCCTAATTTGTCAAGTGGTGTGGTGCCTGTTGACCAGGAGAGTGGCACCGTTTTTTTGGGCAACGCATGGGATAAGGCTTCTCGGATTGATCAAGTTGTTTCTATACAGGGCAGCAGTCAGGTGGACGTTATATGCACGCGGCAGGGTGAAACGAATGTGGCATGGGCAATATCGTTTGAGCGAGAGGAGGCGCGCATGATCCGAGTTGACGGCGACTTGGAGCGACTATTCCCACAACAGGAAATTACTCCGGGTTGTTTTGTGGGTGGTACACCACACGGTGTATCACTTATTTCTCCTGCCACAGGGGAAACATTGATACAACTCAAACTGCCGAGCGGGAACAGACCTGCCGAGGCTGTGCAGTCGGGCTATGCCGGGAATTCATATTATTATGCAGTGGTAACGGCTTGCGGTACCGCCCTCATGTACGATCAACGCCGCAGTGAGAAGCCATTTTGGTCAAAGCCATTGTGGGACTCACGTAGTGTTAATGAGAATGGTGACGCTGGAACGCTTATGGCATATTGTTGTGAGGGTGTCTGGGCTGTTCGTGCCGCTGAAAGGCTTCACTGCCTACGCTGCACCGAGGGCTCTGTTGTGTGTCGCTCTTTTCCACTTCCTGGAGGATTACACTCGTCGCAGTTTACCACCGCGGGTCTTCACTTCACAAATGACGTTCTTCACTTTGTGGGAACTAACAATTTTTGACTTACATTCTTTTTTTTCCCTTCTTTTGTTTTTGGAAGAGAGAAGTAAACACGAAGAGCAACGAGAGCGAAAAAAAAAATGAGCTGAATAACTGGGGAAACCTACGGGAGCGACGAACTTGCCAGGACCTCGCAATGTATACATCTTCTTTCTTTTTGACGTTATTTATTTGGCTTTTATTTTTAATTTTATTTTTGTACGGTGTGTGGGTGATATGACGTGGAAGGAAGGAGGTTGGGCGGCATGTTTGCGTCTAGGCTTCTGTTGCTGCGCCTTACGAGGGCAAGCCATGGGCCCGAAAAGGTGGCTCCCGCACTCGCAGCATCCATCAAAGACATCATCTTAAAAGATCGTGTGGTCATTTTTTTAACCGGCACACCGGAAGAACCTCGCTGCCGATTTACGGCACAGATGGTAGATATGATGCAGCAGATGGGAGTCCAGTATAGCTTTTTCAATGTTCTTGACGATGATGATGTCTGTGAGGGACTTAAGACGTACAGTGACTGGCCGACGTATCCGCAACTTTATATCGATGGGGAACTTGTTGGAGGATACGATGTGTGCAAAAACATGTTACTAAATGGACAATTAACAAGGCTTTTTCAGGAGAAGAAACTGCTTTGAAAATAAAAGCAGCAAAATGAAAATTCTAAGCATGCGGCATCATGTCATGTGTGTTTAAAATTGGTAAATGGTGCAGGAGGTGTTGGCGCAAAAAGTATGAAATACCTTTTTTTTTGCTGGACTCCCATTCTTTGACCATCCTGCTGTCCACATTATATATATAATCATAAATGGAGAGAGGGAGAGAATGTTTTTTTTTTTTTGTATGTGTGAGTTTGCTAGTATGTGCACTGGCTAGAGGAGACGTGTCTCTGGAGAAGGCAACTGCAGCGTTTTTTTTTTTTTTTCTTTTAAGCGAAAAAACTCTTCTTCCGAGACATGTCTATAAGTGGAATCCCACAGGAAAATGTGAAGTGGCTGTGGCAGATGTACTGTGCATCTCTTGCGCCTCTGTCATTTGAAGAGGAGGTTGTGGTAGAAATGTGGAGATTATTCGCCGCATTTTTGGCCCCACTATCGTTGCAGCCTTCCGCGACAGCGTCTAACCAGGCCTCTTCGGCAATTGCAACATTTACATTTACGGTGGACCTCCGTAGTGACGGTCTAACTGCAGAAATGCGAACTGCCCTTGTTAATCAGCCACAGATTGTTGTACCACTTTTGGAGTTTTTTAGGGCGGTGCTGGACTACCAGCAAAATTCCGAAGAGCATCGACGGGGAGCTCTCGGATCCAAGCGATTGGTTTGTTCAGTCATCGGTGACGATGCTTGCGCGACGTCATTTGATGCGTTGGGGGCCTCCTTACTAGGCCAGCTTGTGGTGATTCGTGGGACAGTGGTACGCATGAGCCCGTCACGGGTGGTTTGTGTAAAGATGGCGTTTCGCTGCTGTTTATGTGGAGCAATCGTTGAGGTTTCAACGGAAGATGGGGTCCTGATATACCCTGGATCATGCCGTGGTAGATGCCGGGGTTACAAGTGGTCCCCGTTGGTGGAACAAGGAAAGTGCGAGGAGGTTCAGGTGCTAAAGATTCAGGAGCAATCAGGCGTATACGATGGATCCACAGGCGGCGGGAATATTCACAAGATGATGACGGTGGAGCTGCGTGGCATATGGATTGATGCTGCGACAGTTGGTGAATCAGTCATTTTATGTGGTGTTCTTTTTGCAAGGCGTAGTGAGGGCCGTGCTGACGCCACACAGCAAATAGCTGTGAGAGCGTACTCCATAGAGGGAAGTCGACATGACAGTGAGCGGAGTGTTTTGCTGTCGATGAACTCATTAGAAGAAAGTGCACAGTTCTACGAGATGGCGCGTCATCCGCAGTGGTTTGCACGCCTGTGTGCTTCTCTTGCACCGTCCATTTTTGGGTTGCAACACGTCAAGGAGGCCATTGTTTTGGCTGTGGTTGGAGGCACGGCGCACACGATGCGTACACGCAGTAATATTCATTTGCTTATGGTGGGGGATCCGGGTCTTGGGAAGTCACAATTGTTGCGTTCTGCTTGCACCATTGCAGCACGTAGTGCTTTTGTATGTGCTCATACGTCTTCCTCCTGCGGTTTGACACTCACGCTAACGAGAGATCCAACTTCCGGGGAAACCGCCTTTGAGGCTGGGGCGGTTGTACACGGCGACGGAGGAATTACTTGCATAGACGAAATTGACAAGGGTGTCACAGAACACAGGGCGCTTCTTGAGAAGATGGAGCAGGAGAC
>NW_001849053.1:0-3479 GCF_000209065.1 Trypanosoma cruzi | reverse complement strand
AAGGCAGTGACAGCGAATCTCAACCTTTCTCCCGCGCTTCTCAGTAGGTTTGACATTGTCGTGTGTTTACGCGACCCACACACAGAGTGTACCCGTCCCTTTCGGAGCATGTCATGCGGTTGCACCGTCGACACGACGAGGCCGGGGCACGTCTTGCAGGATGTAAATCTGGGGGAATAACACTTCCGGTCGAGTTGGTGCAGCGTTTCGTGGCCTTTTGCCGTCATCACTGCCATCCTTCTCTCCGCGAGGACGCGAGCGAAGTACTGAAGTCACACTATCTGAAGAGCCGCGCAGAGACAAAAGACGATGAGTTGGCCGTCACACCACGGTTCTTACAAGCCCTGATTCGCGTGGCGGAAGCGCGTGCCAAAGTTGAACTTCGTCACGAGGTAACAGCGGAGGATGCAGAGTACGCCGTGGAGTTGTTGCGGCAATGCTCTGGGAGTTTGCGCGGCAACCCACACACATTGTCTGTTCGTCCCGCGGCCGCTAAAAAGATGAGTCAGCGGGAGATGATTATCAACGCTCTCAAGGCGGAGGTCTGTCGTACGGGTGTCAATGCCCTTCCGTACCCAGTTGTTCTTTCCGCCTGTGAAGAGGCCGGCTGCCGCAATGCCAACGCCATGCTGCACCAGCTGAACGAGGTGGGTGTAATCCTACAAATTGGGGATAAGTACCAGCTGCGTGGTGTGTAGAGTGCATAACGCTCATATACGGAGAGAAGAATCATATCGGAGTCAAAGAAGGAAGAGCGGCAAAAGAAAAAAAAGAAGGAGGAAGTGGAGGTGAGAAAATATTCAAATGCGGGCCGTTGAATTCTTTACGTATGTGCCATTTTTTTTTTTTGTTAGACCGCCTTCCCTCTGGGTTGTATGTTGTTTTGCGAATTGTTTCCTCTACCCTTTCTCTTTGTAAACAAAGGTGTTTTTTTTTCTTTTTTTTTACGTAGTCGTGGAAAAAAATTGAGGGTGTGATAGGGGGGAGATAGACTTGAATTATGCGTCAGTCACTTGCCTTGCTGCGTCGAGGTAAACCTCGACCACGGGCCGGCATGTTTCCCGACAAATATCGCCGTGTACCGGCACTGCTGAAGCCACAACAGGGCGGACAGCAGTTCTTCAATCAGTTTCTTATTCGTTTTACAAACGACCGACTGATGCGGCGCGATGTTGAGGATGGTGAAGACAAAAAGGAGTCTGAAATTGCTGCGCAGCTCCCGCAGATGGATTGGGAACGCATGTCAGCTCGCAGCTCTTCGGATGCTATACGGGAGGAGATGCATCGGCTGGTGGAGGGGGATGCGGTACAACATCAACGTGTGTTTAGCGAACGAATTTGGTATGAGGAAGAAGAAAGACGTCGCCTTCAAACAGGGGCCGATGCGGCAGTGCCAACTGAAGATGCGGGAGGTGCAAAGGAGCATGACATACCACCGCGGGTCCTTGGAAATGATTATTTTCAGAGTCGTTTTGGCTATTCCCTTGTCAAACAAAGCGAAATGCCTCAAGGGGTGACGGACTACAATCAACTCGATATGTGGGGGGAGATGCCAAAGTACACACGTGACATGGTTTTTCTTTACTTGATTTCACGTCGGCGTAACACCTACGCGGTGGCGTACACGTATGAGGGAAAGCGTATTCTTTCCACGTATACTGCGGGTAACAGAGGCCTGAAGGGTGGCGATCGTGGCTTCCGAAGCGATGGCTCTACAGACAACGGCCATCAAGTGACAAGCATGTACCTGAACGATTTATTGCCAAAGGTGCGGGAGTTGCGAGCAAACGAAGGACGGCCCATTGGACGGGGTGAGAAAATTGAACTTGTTGTGCGAGTTATGGGCTTTTACAACGGTCGACAGGGGGCGGTGCGGGCAGTGCAGGATCGCGCCAATGAATTTCACGTTCGTTACTTTGAGGATATTACCCCATTCCCGTTGAACGGGCCGAAGATGCCGCGCGGTGTATTCAAGTAGGTCCCACAGTAATGGATGTGGTAGTATGAAAGTAACAAAATGCGATGGAGGAACAGTTACTGGAGAAAGTGAGCAGGAAGAGATGGTACTTGGATGTGTGGGGTGCCTTTTTTTTTTTTTTACCTTTGCTCGCTCTTTTCGCGTTATCTTTTTCTTTTTTTCTCTCTTTTTTTTTTTTTTTTTTTTTTTTTCTTTATCTGTATAATTATGATAAATAGATAGTTTATAAGAGCAACACTTATTTTACCGTTACGTTTATTTTTATTTTTATTTTTTTATTTTTGAAACTATATCCAAAACGATTGCTTCCCCCTTACAATATTCTACAAGAATCATGATGTCAAAAATTTTTGATTTGGTTGTCATTGGCGCCGGCTCGGGCGGACTGGAGGCTGCTTGGAACGCGGCGACACTCTACAAAAAGCGGGTTGCGGTGATTGATGTTCAGATGGTTCACGGGCCCCCGTTTTTTTCTGCTCTAGGCGGCACGTGTGTCAATGTTGGCTGCGTTCCGAAGAAATTGATGGTTACAGGGGCCCAATACATGGAACACCTACGCGAGTCTGCTGGGTTCGGGTGGGAGTTTGATCGCACCACTCTCAGAGCGGAATGGAAGAAACTTATTGCTGTCAAGGACGAGGCGGTGCTGAATATCAACAAGAGTTATGAGGAGATGTTTCGGGACACGGAGGGTCTGGAGTTTTTCCTGGGCTGGGGATCACTGGAGTCAAAGAATGTCGTCAATGTTCGCGAGAGTGCCGACCCGGCCAGCGCAGTGAAGGAGCGCCTGGAGACGGAGCACATTCTACTTGCCAGTGGGTCGTGGCCGCACATGCCAAACATCCCTGGTATTGAGCATTGCATCAGCAGCAATGAGGCATTCTACCTGCCGGAGCCACCGCGTCGTGTCCTCACTGTCGGCGGAGGCTTCATTTCCGTGGAGTTTGCAGGCATTTTTAACGCCTACAAGCCGAAGGACGGACAAGTGACGTTGTGCTACCGCGGTGAAATGATCCTTCGTGGCTTTGACCACACTCTCCGTGAGGAACTCACAAAGCAGCTCACCGCCAACGGCATTCAAATCCTTACGAAGGAAAATCCGGCCAAGGTGGAGTTGAACGCGGATGGCAGCAAAAGTGTTACTTTTGAGAGCGGCAAAAAGATGGACTTTGATCTTGTCATGATGGCGATTGGCCGTTCTCCCCGAACCAAGGATTTACAGCTGCAAAACGCCGGTGTCATGATCAAGAACGGTGGTGTGCAGGTGGACGAGTACTCGCGCACGAATGTTTCCAACATTTACGCCATCGGTGACGTCACAAATCGTGTCATGTTGACACCCGTGGCCATAAATGAAGCCGCTGCCCTTGTGGATACCATCTTTGGTACCACTCCGCGAAAGACGGACCACACCCGTGTGGCGAGTGCCGTCTTCTCTATTCCTCCAATTGGTACCTGCGGTCTCATTGAAGAGGTTGCATCCAAGCGCTACGAGGTGGTG
>NW_001849052.1:4422-7473 GCF_000209065.1 Trypanosoma cruzi | reverse complement strand
TCTCTGTCATATCTGTTTGCGTGTTCACACACTGGGACACCAAACAACCCTGAATTATCCGCTGCTTGGGGGAATTTCGCGAGCTCTTGCCCACACGGGTGCTGCACTCGGCTGATCGTTTTCGAGCGGCCGCTGCATCACACGTCGTGGTCTAAATTTTTGTTTCCGATTGTGAATGGTGGGAGTCAGAGGCACTCTCTGTCAATATCTGTTTGCGTGTTCACACACTGGACACCAAACAACCCTGAATTATCCGCTGCTTGGAGGAATTTCGCGAGCTCTTGCCCACACGGGTGCTGCACTCGGCTGATCGTTTTCGAGCGGCCGCTGCATCACACGTCGTGGTCTAAATTTTTGTTTCCGATTGTGAATGGTGGGAGTCAGAGGCACTCTCTGTCAATATCTGTTTGCGTGTTCACACACTGGACACCAAACAACCCTGAATTATCCGCTGCTTGGAGGAATTTCGCGAGCTCTTGCCCACACGGGTGCTGCACTCGGCTGATCGTTTTCGAGCGGCCGCTGCATCACACGTTGTGGTCTAAATTTTTGTTTCCAATTATGAATGGTGGGGGTCAGAGGTACTCTCTGTCACTATCTGTTTGCGTGTTCACACACTGGACACCAAACAACCCTGAATTATCCGCTGCTTGGAGGAATTTCGCGAGCTCTTGCCCACACGGGTGCTGCACTCGGCTGATCGTTTTCGAGCGGCCGCTGCATCACACGTTGTGGTCCAAATTTTTGTTTCCGATTGTGAATGGTGGGGGTCAGAGGCACTCTCTGTCACTATCTGTTTGCGTGTTCACACACTGGACACCAAACAACCCTGAACTATCCGCTGCTTGGAGGAATTTCGCGAGCTCTTGCCCACACGGGTGCTGCACTCGGCTGATCGTTTTCGAGCGGCTGCTGCATCACACGTTGTGGTCCAAATTTTTGTTTCCGATTATGAATGGTGGGGGTCAGAGGCACTCTCTGTCACTATCTGTTTGCGTGTTCACACACTGGACACCAAACAACCCTGAATTATCCGCTGCCTGGGGGAATTTCGCGAGCTCTTGCCCACACGGGTGCTGCACTCGGCTGATCGTTTTCGAGCGGCTGCTACATCACACGTTGTGGTCTAAATTTTTGTTTCCAATTATGAATGATGGGAGTCAGAGGCACTCTCTGTCAATATCTGTTTGCGTGTTCACACACTGGACACCAAACAACCCTGAATTATCCGCTGCTTGGGGGAATTTCGCGAGCTCTTGCCCACACGGGTGCTGCACTCGGCTGATCGTTTTCGAGCGGCCGCTGCATCACACGTCGTGGTCTAAATTTTTGTTTCCGATTGTGAATGGTGGGAGTCAGAGGCACTCTCTGTCAATATCTGTTTGCGTGTTCACACACTGGACACCAAACAACCCTGAATTATCCGCTGCTTGGAGGAATTTCGCGAGCTCTTGCCCACACGGGTGCTGCACTCGGCTGATCGTTTTCGAGCGGCTGCTGCATCACACGTTGTGGCACAAATTTTTGTGTGAGCTTGTGAGAATGATGGTATCGAGAGAGCTGGCTAACTTAATTAATGTATGTATTTCCTGATAAATGAAGGCTTTCTTTATGATACTTTTCTGCTATATGAATCTCAGGGGAAGAATTCCATTTTTTGGGTCATGGAACCGATATAGGCAGTGTATTTTGTTTTTATTTTTTTCCAGACACACATGTGAGTTTAAGGAAATGGCTTTGGTTCCCTACACACCCTCCGAGTGGTGTGGTATTGGCGCCCGTCTCTGGGACATGGTGTGCCAGTGTGGCGAGACCCAGGGGCAGATGACCTTCATTAATGGTAATCAGATGTCGGACGAGACGTTAACTGTGGCCGCATCATCGACAGGCTTATGCGTGTTCCATGGACCCACCTCTAAATCATGACAGGATTCTACTATTATTGGAAATATTGCGAATCTACGGGCGACTCAGATCCCTAATTTAGAGACACAAGCGCTCCTGCCCGCTATGGGGGCAGCCCGGGAGTTGGGGCACCAACAAGGGCTCATCACTGCTGAAAGGAGCGCCTGAATATTGATTACGCTAACGCCGTCGCGGACGTGCAGAATCGGAATGATCAGCTTAACTCGCAGGTCGAGGAGGCGCATATTAACCCATCGGTAAGGAAATCCAATATCGCCGGGGCCGGCAACCAGGTTCTAGAACTACAACAGCAGTTGGAGAACACTCGCGCACAATTACGGGAGCGCGAATTCAACTTGGGAAGGCTCACTGGTCAACTCCAGGAACGGGAGGCACGCCATAATGCACAACAACCCGCGCGGGATGCGGAGACGGCGGGGCGGGACGAGGCCCCCGCTACTCGACACGTTGCCAACGGTGGCGTATCTACACTACCGCATCAAACTGATATCTTGATGGCTGGAAGCGTGCCTAGCAGCGCGGCCCGACACAGTTCGGCGACTTACAGACGCCCTCACGGCAACGTTGGGAGACCACATTTCCACCCTTCCACGCCGTTGCCTTCCCGCACTTCTCCTCTGGACGCTCAGTCACCTATGGAAGAGGACCGCGGTTTCTGCGCATTTGACGTCACCACGTGGCCCACGCGTATATGGAATGAGGGCGCCTCCGGAGTCGTTTTCGACCTCCGGTGCGCATACCAATGCTGGCAACAAGAGGACGAGCAGGTTAAACTTGCCTTTGACAATTTGGTCGAGTGGATCGGCGTGCTGGAAGGCGGGCAGGATCCCACCGATCGCTTCATGAATTTGGGCAGGTCCCTACTGAATACATTCCGGATGCAGCTCACGATGGCATCCGATCCCGGCATCCGGCTCTCCAAACTGCGCGCCCGTCTTTACACCGCTGTTCACCAGACGGACACCAATGCGAAGGCAGTCCAGCCTCTCGTCGATCGGCGAGAAACCCAACGCACTTTGCGATGACAACGATGTCATACCTATGGACACGAGGCGTCTACATGCAACGTGCGCCCCAGAAGGAATTACTCGCGGCGCAGATGGCCGTCAAAAAACGGCAGTGGGG
>NW_001849052.1:0-4322 GCF_000209065.1 Trypanosoma cruzi | reverse complement strand
CACCTCCGGCTATTACACACGGACGTTGCACCGCACCGCCGATGTTCCACCCGATCTTTCAAATTGCCCGACGCAATCGTCGGGAAGGGCAAAGGAGCTTATCCGTAAACGACGCTCGATTGTGGTACGACGAAATACCGACATCCCCGCTTTGGGCCAATATGAGGAGCGCGAACGAGGTGGCTCGATAAATGTGTGTGCCGTCAAGGTGGGAGCAGAGAATGTCCCTAGCGGGGCAATTTACAGACTTTTGCTGCACGCACGAACAGCCGATGAACGAGGAGAGCTGCGCGGCCTTTTGATGGCAATATTAGATGTGGCGCCATGGACTCGACTACAGTACGCCAGGATGCTGCGGTCCATGTTTGAAATGTATCTAACCCCGCTGGGCATGATGATTCTGGGGTTACAAAAAATTGCGGCGCGATGGGAAACGAAACAGGCGCGCCCCTTAACAGAGGAAGAGATGAATCAAGTTATCCGCAGCCGAACCGATTGGAAAGAACGTGTTGTTTTTCGGCTTGCGTGGATGACGGCGAGCCGTTTGTTTGAGATTGTGGCCTTGACTCTCAACAATGTCACAATGGAGGCAGACGGGATCTTAATTTTGGATTGGTCCGTGGCGCCGAAGACGGCGAGGGCGGATCCCCACCGCGCCTCGCGGTCCGTGAGGATACGAGGGCAGGACGCGTTCGACACTATAAAGCTATGCAGAACACTTCAAGAGAACGAAAAGCTCACGAATATTACGGCTGCCCACGTGGGGCGAGCTCTGGCTCCTTGGGGTGCCACGGCGCATTCCATAAAACGCGGTGCGTTGAGGCACGCTGCTGAAATCGTGGAGACATACAATTTGGACCCACACGTGATCTCGCAGTTGGCGAAGCACGTCAATCCGTTCGAAATTCCCCAGAATACTGTTCGATATTTGAGGAGGTACACCACAATGCTGACCCAGGTGTCGTCGCTGGTCGCATTGATGTGAAGGGAGAGACCGCGGAAGGGCAGTAACCCTGGTTGAAAGCAGAGGAGCATTTTTCCACTATTTTAATCACAATCATGCTGCTACAATAACGAGACGCGCGACAATGACGCGTCTGGCCACTCCACAAGATGAACACGCTACCCCGTTACAGCGAGTCAACGTGCCCGTATTGAATACCAAATTGGATCATGAGTCGGTTGAACCCGGCTACCTTGGAGAGGCTCATGCAAGTTTGGGGACTCGTCGGGCGGTCCCCTTTCCCTCCGTCTTCCTCCGGTAAGGCGCGCGAAGGCTCACGGAGGATTCCAACCGCTGACGCGCATTTGTTACGAAAAGCGGGAATAATCGAGGACGCTTTGTCCACAATAACAGGCGGATGGATAATACCTTTTTCGGTTGTGGAGGAGAAAACCACCGGTTTACGACGAAGATGGATCGCGTGGCCACGCGACAAGAACAGAGACGACCCTTATGAGGCCAATGTTCCTCTTTTACACATTTCCCATTATTTGCTGCCTGTGATGGCTGAGGCCGCTTCCTGCCTGGAATTAAAGGCATCCCCTTTTCATTTCTCTTTACCGCGGGAGACTCGGCATCTCTTTTGATGCCGCGTGGAGGACGGCACGCTGGTGGAGCTCACACGGCTCCCAATGGGATACAAGGCCATCCCAGAAATTCTCCAGATTATTATTACTTCGGCAATTGCGGGGGTGACGACGGTGGTTCACCGCCCCTGGGCTGCACCTCCATTGGTGTGTATCGACGTTTGGATCGACAATATACGCATTGCAGGGTCGAAAAGCGATGCGACATTGTGGGAAGCCCAAGTGCTTCGTAATGCGGACGGCTTCACGCCACGATAGGGAGGATCGCGAATCGGGCGTCACGCATTACACCTTTCTGTGGGTGCAGTTTGATCACACTCCAGACGGTATCCCTGAGTGACAAGTTTATCCGCTCTGTGCGCGCCATGCCGGCGCTCAATTCTTTAACCATTTCGGAAATGGAGGTTACGGCGTCACGCTTTTTGTACGCGGCTGCCATTTTAGGCACGCGTTTATGCGACTACTACTTTTTTATCAAGGCAGTGCGACGACGATTATCGGCAGTTAACCAAGGGATTGTGCTGGAGACATCCCCGAAGAACGTTCCGCCGGCAGCGGCTGGTTTGGGCGAGAGATTGCGACACATGATCGGGAATAATTGTGGTTAAATCATCAAGCCCACGGAAAAGGCATCGGCCGCCATCATCACGGATGCATCGCTCCAGGGATGGGGAGCCGTTTTTATTCCATACTCCAGCGACGTTAAAATTGCCGGAGTGAAATGGGGGAAGAGACCTTTTTTTATCATGCTGGCCGAGGCGCGCGCGGCACGCTTAGCCTTATCGGCCTTTTCCGCCATCTTGCCACCCACCATGGAGTTTTGGGTGGACAACAATTCGCTGCAAGGAGCGGCGAATAAAGGCAGCTCGAAATCGCACGCGCTGACGTGGGAGCTGCAACGGATATATGAGTTTTTGGACTCTCGCGGAATACAGGCATCCTTTGCCTACGTGCGGCCTGCGGAAAACCCCGCAGACGGCATGTCACGCGGTCTCGTGTTTTACACTTCAGGACTTGGCGAAGGGGTGGAACTTGTGAAGGGGAGCGGCGGGGTCTTGTGGCTGGAGGACCTCAAAGTCTGCCACGTCGTAAGTAATTATGTTCTGAGGACAAAGCACCATGCTAGTGGTCCACAGAATTCTATATATATTGAATGAAAAGAAAACATTAAAGCAATTAACTAAAGAACCTTTTTTCCTAACTTGTTTGGTTTCCATAGATTATTTCAGGATCCGGCCAGCTGCCCGGAAGATTATTCCCTCGTGATAATGGTGCAAGTGAAGGCCGTACCGGGGAAAGTGACGTACATGCCAAAGACTCCTCCAGCGTGTCGTCTGTCGAGAGCAAACCCACAGGACAAATATTATTGACAGTGCAACCAACGGGACAAAGTCCACCAACTACAGCAGGTGACACATAGAATTCAACGCAAACAAATGAAAAGACGACAACCTCAGGAATCGGAACGGACACTGAAGCACCTAAACCGTATTCAAAGAATGATGTGGCAGAGCAATACGATGAAGACAGAGACCCATCAGATTTGATAAGGGGTGCAAATACAGGCCATCCGACAGATACAGCATCATCACCCATTTCTACAAGTGGCAATGGTGATTTTCAGGGAATGGCGAATGAAAATGGTGACAATCCTGAAAGGCAAAATCCCAGAGAAACCCACGACGACCCCGTAGACGGTAATGTCAACGTCGGTACCAAAGCCAGTGAACCAGCACCAAAAACACTGAAAACGGTCACCGCTCAAACAAACGCTAGGGTGACCCCTGGCGACAGTGACGGCGGCAACGCGGTTTCCCACACCACCTCCCTCTTTTGCTTCTTGTTGTTGTTGCGTGTACGGCTGCGGCTGCGGTGGTGGCCGCGTGAGAGTGAGTGAGAGAGCGCCATGCACCGCCCGCACACACACTCGTCTTTCACCCACTCTCTGTGTGTGTGTCCCCTTGCATGGACTCTCGCCCTCACCTCATCCCACGAAGCACACACATAATGTGCCCATTGTATATATTGCATGCACACCCATGCAGGCCCGTTGGTGCTCTCTTTTGCACGACACGCACCGCTGCCGTCCTGCCTGGCTGCATGGGCGGAGCACCGTAACTGTTTCTGTTTTGTTTTTATTGCATTGAGTGGGCGACCTCTCTCTCTCTCCCCTGTGTGTGTGTTTTGCTTTACGGGAGCAATGAGAGTGTGTGCGCTGGTCGTCCCACGCTTCGGCTTTTTGTTTTGTTTTTCATTGTTTTGTGGTTGAGAGCACCCATTCCGCGGGCTGCGTGTGTGTGTTTGTGTGTGATGATATGAGTAATTTGTGCGTGTGTGCTATCTGCCTCTCTCTGCCGTTGCTTTCTTCTGACTCTCTTGTGGCGCACAGCTGCTCTGCAATTATAGGCGCTGCCAAACACACAAGCACATGCACACACATGCCGTGTTTAAAACGCTGAGAATGCACGCACGCACAGGATTGTGGCTGCGGAGGCCCTCGCGAGGGGCGAAGAAGCCTGCGTTTTGTTTTTTTGACATGTTGCTCGGTGTGTGCTGACGCGTGACGAATAACAACACGCCCCAATAAGCAGAAAAGAAGTAAAACAAAATGGCACTGAGCGGCACACCGGTAAGCCAAAAATACGCAATCACCAATAAAAAAGCCGGCGATCACCCAGCAGGCACATCAAGCCTCCTAAAACCAACCTGGAATAGACAAAAAAAGGGGGGGG
>NW_001849051.1:4867-7084 GCF_000209065.1 Trypanosoma cruzi | reverse complement strand
TCTTTGCCCTTGAAACGCGCGTACGCACGCATAAACACATACATGCGTGCGCTGGTGCGTGTGTGTGTGTGTGTGTGTGTGTGTGTCTGCGGCGATGATGCTTGATAAGTTTCACTCTTGTCGGAGTCCAATCCGTGACGACACCTGTCTACAGGGTACCCGATGCTGATGCCCCACTTCCCACTCCCCGTTTCTCGCTTTCCTTTTCCTGACGGCGCCTCCTGTGTGACAGCGTGGGCCGAGGCTGCTAGTTTTAGACATGCGGTCGCCCCGACCAGCCGCCGCGACGAGCGATGACTCCGAGGTAAGAGCCGTCTTATTCCCGACACGGATGAAACACCACAGCTTGGAGGGCGTGCGGCGCAACGCTGCCGTCTCTCACAGTCTGACGTCGCGGTGCGGTCTCTTTCGGTGTGTTGCGTGGCGGGGTTGCGCGAGGGAATGCCTGGCCAAGGGATAGGGGGCGCCGCGACTGCCATTCGTTGTTTCCCTCTCTCTTTCCTTTCCTCGCTCTCTCTTTCTTCATTTGCTTTATGCCACGCCGAGTGGAGATGGGAGGAAACTGCCCGCTCAAGCATCCCCCTTTCTCTCTCTTTCTCTATTTCTTCTGCTGCGCTAACTGGGCGGGGGAGCATGATGCCGAACCGTGTGCCTCTGACACCTCTTCCGATAACAACACGTGACGAGTGAGCACTTGATGCAGTTATCCCTGGCTGACCCCTGCTCCTTGATGCCACCAAGACACATGATGCAGATGCTTCTGTGCGCACGACACCTCTAGTCTGAGCTGCGCCGTGATTTTAGCACACGATCAAGTTATCCCTGGCTGATTCGCAACGCCAACGCGGTTCCCCTCTTTGCCCTTGAAACGCGCGTACGCACGCATAAACACATACATGCGTGCGCTGGTGCGTGTGTGTGTGTGTGTGTGTGTGTGTTTCTGCGGCGATGATGCTTGATAAGTTTCACTCTTGTCGGAGTCCAATCCGTGACGACACCTGTCTACAGGGTACCCGATGCTGATGCCCCACTTCCCACTCCCCGTTTCTCGCTTTCCTTTTCCTGACGGCGCCTCCTGTGTGACAGCGTGGGCCGAGGCTGCTAGTTTTAGACATGCGGTCGCCCCGACCAGCCGCCGCGACGAGCGATGACTCCGAGGTAAGAGCCGTCTTATTCCCGACACGGATGAAACACCACAGCTTGGAGGGCGTGCGGCGCAACGCTGCCGTCTCTCACAGTCTGACGTCGCGGTGCGGTCTCTTTCGGTGTGTTGCGTGGCGGGGTTGCGCGAGGGAATGCCTGGCCAAGGGATAGGGGGCGCCGCGCTTCCTCCTCCCGCCATCGCAGGCCCCTCCGCACCCAAGCACGCACGCTCTGCCGCAGTGGATCGACGATCCGCAACCAGCGCCTTTCTTTTTCTGCTCCTCGTCCTTTCTCACATAAATCCAACGACCCGCCGGCCGGCCACCATCCCAGAGCAGCGCCGCCACGCCGAGCGGGGATGGGAGGAAGAGCCGCGGTCCCCGGAGATGGCGCTGCAGCGGACGGCGTGAAGCACAACCACGTTACGCACCCGCCCCGGGCTAACGCGAGACCTCGGCAGTCGGTTTTCGCCGAGAATCAGCAAAATAGCAACTCAATGAGCCAGGTTATCTTTTCGCCATTTATAGAAAAGGGGATGCACCTGCCACGAGTGTCGACGTTATACCGCATCTGCGAGAGCTTTTGCGCCTTCTCGCCGCGTAGGGGCGCTGTTGGGGGCAGAGCCGCTCAACCTCAAAGAGAAACCACGCCGGCTTCTTGGTGAGGCACGGCCTCCTCACCTCCCAAGCATCCACACCATGTTTTTTTCATGGGTGGCTGCAGAGCAGGTGCGGCGGAGCCGGCGCGGACCCGTCTCTTCGCATGGTTCACGTTGGCCGGTTTTCACGAAGCCCGGCCGATGCCTGTGGCATGCCGTGCGGTGGCGGGTCGGTCCGTAACTGCTGTGGCGCTGAAAGCCGCATGCTGGACGGGGAAATTCGACCGGTGGTGATCCCATCGGTGTGTCGTCGCCGGGAAACGTGCGCCTTCTCGGCGGTATCACTCCTCTGCCGTCCTGGAATCCGAGACACTGGGACGCTGATGAATGGATGTGTGCGTGCCATTTTGGGCGAACGGCGCACTGTTCCTCGGCGGCGTTCTCCTGCGCGGAGGAGGCGGCCGCCCTCGGAAGCA
>NW_001849051.1:0-4767 GCF_000209065.1 Trypanosoma cruzi | reverse complement strand
AAAAGCATGAAAAACGCCTCTCTCCTTTCAACCAGAGTTCATGGCCTTCGCAGTTTTCCCTTCACATCAATGCGAGCAGCGACGACACCTGGGTCAGCATTGTGGTGCACCTCCCCAAATATCAAACAGTATTCTGGGGAAGGTCGAACGGGTCAACGTGCATCGCCAACTGCAAGATCACGTGTGGGTCAAAATTGCATGTCTCCACGATTGGAGCTGCGTGCCTCAACGCACCCTGTTTTGTGGAGTGCGCCGTGGCATTCCAAGGAGCCAGAGGTCGCTCCACGTGAGCAGTCGTCAGATTCGTAAGCTTTCGTTGCGTCGAAGTGTCCTGCATAACGTTATAGTGTCGAACGCGTCCTGCCCTCGTATCCTCACAAACCGCAAAGCTCGGCGGGAGTCCGCCCTCGCCGTCATTGACGCCACGGACCAATCCAAAATTATGCTCCCGTCCGGCTCCAGCGTGAAATTGTTGGGAGTTAAGGCTGCAATCTCGGAACGACAACTCGCCGTTATCCACGCAGGTCAAAAAACAACACGTTGCTTCCAGTCAGTCCGGCTGTGGATATATCCATCCACCCATTCCCTTGTCAAGGGGCGCGCCTGTTTCCTCTTCAATCGCGCCGCAACCTTTTGTAACCCCAGAATCACCATGTCCAGCGGGGTCCGATCCATTTGCAACACGGACCGCAGCATCCTTGCGTGCCGCACTCTGGACTATGGCGCCGCATCTAATATTGCCGCCAAAAGGGCGCGCAGCCCTCCTCGTTGATCGGCTGTTCGTGCGTGCGGCATAAGGTTGTGAATTGCCCCGCCAGAGGCCTTCTCTGCTACCACACTGACAGCGCACACATTTCGCGAGCCGCCTCGTTCGCTCTCCTCATATAACTGGCCCAAAGCGGGGATTTCGGCGCTTCGTCGTACCACGGTCGAGCGTCGTTAGCGGATAAGCTCCATTGCCCTTCCCGACGATTGCGTCGGATGATTTGAGAGGTCGGGCGGAGTGTCGGCGGGGCGGTGCGACGCCTATGGGTACTGATGGGAGGTGGTGGAATGGATGGGGGCTGCCGTAGTCCGCCGCCCACCAGCAGATCCACCAGCCGTCTGCTTCCCGTCCGCCCACGCCGCACGCACGGCTGCGCCGCCTCTACCCTCTGCGCACTGCCACGGGAGAACACAAGCAGAAAAAGAAAAGGCTGCGTCGTCAACAAGCAGGGGCCATGTACCATTGGCGTTGCCCCACCCACTGGGCACATCAGCGGCGGGTGGAGCGTCACGGCACGCAATCTCCCCACACCGGGAGCCACACCACCGACACTGACAGCGGTCGCACCGTGGGACGCTCCGTTCACAAGAACATCACACACAGACGAAAATACATCTCCAGCGGCTCCAAAACGCAACCACTCACCACGAGTTGAAGGCTCAGGCGTGGAAAAGACGAAACAAGCAACACATACACACAGAACTACAGAAAATGCTGAATCTGTCCACCTCCCAATTGCACAATTAACAGAATTAACAGAATTAACAGAAGAATAATCTTCCGGGCAGCTGAACGGATCCTGAAAATCTAAAGAAACCAAACAAGTTAGGGAAAAAGGGTTCGTTAGTTAGTTGGCTCAATGTTTTCTTTTCATTCAATATATTGAATTCTGTGGACCACCAGCATGGTCTCTTGTCCTCAGTTAGGATTTACATATAATTACTTACGAAGTGGCAGACTTTGGGGTCCTCCAACCACCAGACCCCGCCGCGTGGTGGGAATCAAGGGAGTGGGTGGGATGGCAAAATAAAACAAATATTATCTGGCCTCTATCAGCTCCCTGCCCTTACAAAGTCGCGTTCTTCGCAAAAGATTCATACGGTAGAAAGTATCATAAGGAATGCCTTCACTTATCAGGGTGTACATACATTAATTAAGTTAGCCAGCTCTTCCACGATCGTTCTTTTCACAAGCTCCTATAAAAAAAACACAAACTCACATACATCTTCCATTGACGGCCCGACCCACACACGCACATCCTCTCCACATGCTCCCAGCAAAAGCACACCCGCAGCACAACGCAACGGGCGCCCACTGGCTCTACCACCGCCTCCCGCACGCGGGTCGAGGGCAGGGAGTGGAACGCCCCACAGGGGCACGGGGCGGTCAATGACACATCCCAAGTTGTTCGGCCACAGAGTACATAGGGCACGAATCGGGATCCAGCAAACAATCAAGCAATACATCCGGAGTTAGCGCGCACAGGAACAAACACAAACACGCAAAAAAAATCCTTCTTTTTTTCAATCGCAAATAGGGTATATCGTGTCCTCCGAGATCCGTTCCACACGGGCAACAGGCGATGTGTCGTTACCGAAGCGCGCCATGAGAGCGGCGTAGTCCTCCTCCCGTACGTGATGGGCGCACATCATGCTCGGCACCACCTGCGAGTGTCCCGTCTCATTGCGGGCGTCAAGGAAGTGACAGGGCAGCACCTTGACGTATACCAACGGCTTGTATTTCACCACCCTCTCAAGAAAATACCCGACCATGACATCTTCCCCATGAAACCGGAGCAGTGCAAACTCGTAATCACGTTCCTTGCTGTACGGCAGGTACGCCAGGCGCCGCAACGGCTTGTACGACACCAACGTCTCCGCAACATCCCTCGACAAGGTGTAGCACCAGCCAACCATAAACGTGTAACCTGGCATACCTGTCTTCGGATTAGAAGTAAAACCAATATGGACCCCCATGTAGACCCCTCGGCGCGGCAGAAGGCGCAGGTTACCAACGAATAGCGGCACACGGAGGAATATATCATCATCACCCTTTGTAATGTAACGCGCGGAAGGGAACAGGCGGACCGCAAGGTCAAACCACATGTACGTCTTGCGGGTCATACCGACATCCGCTTCCGCACCCCAAGAGCCGTAGGAACCAATTGTTTTGTTCCTCGTCACACGGCCCTCATTCATTGGCAGCGCAACCACGTCGTGCCACTGCGCCACCTCCTCCAGCATCGCGGCAGAGTAGTCGTAGCCGTGCGACGGGTGCCGCCCAAGGACGTACAGCACGAGCATAGCTCCGGTGAAGTCGTTCGCCCTCGTCGCCACCCCGGGGAACCGCCAGCACGTCGTTCGCTGCAGGTTGCGTCGTGTTCGCCTCTCTTCAACGTCCGTGGAGGGAATGCCCAGCAAAACCAGATACTCCCGCCGGCTCCACGTGTCCACAACACTGCGTGGGATGTAAGCAAGTGCTGCGTCTTCCGCTGCGTCGGCTCGTGAGTGGCGGGGGTTGTTGGGTCCCGCTGCGCCATCATCGGCGGCGGTGTCGAACCTGAGGGTCAGAACAGTCGTGGCCACAATGAAGAGAATCAGCAGCACGGCAAACTGCTTCAGCCTGCGTTTCATCGTTGGCAGTTTCGGCTTCGCCATGGTCGCTTTCGGTGTGAGAGACTAGGAAAAAAGAGGGAGAAGAGAGTGTGGGAGCGGCAGGCGACAATCAGAAACGCCACGGCTACGCGGTGCCACGCACGTAAACAGAGGCACGTCAGCCAACCGACCGCGCCTCCGCCGAGCAAAGGCGGAAAGAGGAAGAGGAAGAGAGGCTGAGGGAAAAAGGGCGAGCGGCGTCAGGGAGACCGTGAGTGATGGGGGCAGGGCCGCCGCGCCGCTTCCTCCCGCCATCGCAGGCCCCTCCGCACCCAAGCACGCACGCTCTGCCGCAGTGGATCGACGATCCGCAACCAGCGCCTTTCTTTTTCTGCTCCTCGTCCTTTCTCACATAAATCCAACGACCCGCCGGCCGGCCACCATCCCAGAGCAGCGCCGCCACGCCGAGTGGAGATGGGAGGAAGAGCCGCGGTCCCCGGAGATGGCGCTGCAGCGGACGGCGTGAAGCACAACCACGTTACGCACCCGCCCCGGGCTAACGCGAGACCTCGGCAGTCGGTTTTCGCCGAGAATCAGCAAAACAGCAACTCAATGAGCCAGGTTATCTTTTCGCCATTTATAGAAAAGGGGATGCACCTGCCACGAGTGTCGACGTTATACCGCATCTGCGAGAGCTTTTGCGCCTTCTCGCCGCGCAGTGGCGCTGTTGGGGGCAGAGCCGCTCAACCTCAAAGAGAAACCACGCCGGCTTCTTGGTGAGGCACGGCCTCCTCACCTCCCAAGCATCCACACCATGTTTTTTTCATGGGTGGCTGCAGAGCAGGTGCGGCGGAGCCGGCGCGGACCCGTCTCTTCGCATGGTTCACGTTGGCCGGTTTTCACGAGGCCCGGCCGATGCCTGTGGCATGCCGTGCGGTGGTGGGTCGGTCCGTAACTGCTGTGGCGCTGAAAGCCGCATGCTGGACGGGGAAATTCGACCGGTGGTGATCCCATCGGTGTGTCGTCGCCGGGAAACGTGCGCCTTCTCGGCGGTATCACTCCTCTGCCGTCCTGGAATCCGAGACACTGGGACGCTGATGAATGGATGTGTGCGTGCCATTTTGGGCGAACGGCGCGCTGTTCCTCGGCGGCGTTCTGCGCGGAGGAGGCGGCCGCCCTCGGAAGCAAAGTATTCGGGCAGGTTTGGTCTTACTCCCGCTGTCTTTCAAGCCTTACGGCGCGTGTGTATTGAACTTCCATTCTTAGCGCCGTGACATTCTTACCGTCGGGGTGCTTGTGCCGGGTGTGGGGGCCCGATCCCCCGGCATTTCCCGCCTGCCTGGCACAGTAAGGGCGTTCATGATGTGCTGTGGTCCCTGGTGCCGACTGTGGCCCTGTTTCGGAAAG
>NW_001849050.1:5701-7076 GCF_000209065.1 Trypanosoma cruzi | reverse complement strand
TCATGTACTCATGGACTCATGGATTCATGGGCTTATGGATTCATGTATTCATGGACTCACGGACTCATGGATTCATGGGCTTATGGACTCATGGATTCATTTATTCATGGATTCATGGACTCATGGACTCATGGATTCATGGACTCATGTATTCATGGACTCATGGACTCATGGACTCATGGACTCATGGACTCATGGATTCATTTATTCATGGATTCATGGACTCATGGACTCATGGATTCATTTATTCATGGATTCATGGACTCATGGATTCATGTATTCATGGACTCATGGGCTCATGGACTCATGGACTCATGGACTCATGGACTCATGGACTCATGGACTCATGTATTCATGGACTCATGGACTCATGGATTCATTTATTCATGGACTCATGGACTCATGGGCTCATGGATTCATGGACTGATGGATTCATGTACTCATGGACTCATGGATTCATTTATTCATGGACTCATGGACTCATGGATTCATGTACTCATGGACTCATGGATTCATTTATTCATGGACTCATGGACTCATGGGCTCATGGATTCATGGACTGATGGATTCATGTATTCATGGACTCATGGATTCATGGACTCATGGACTCATGGACTCATGGATTCATGGGCTTATGGACTCATGGACTCATGTATTCATGGACTCACGGACTCATGGATTCATGGGCTTATGGACTCATGGATTCATTTATTCATGGACTCATGTATTCATGGACTCATGTATTCATGGACTCATGGATTCATGGACTCATGGACTCATGTACTCATGGACTCATGGATTCATGGGCTTATGGACTCATGGATTCATTTATTCATGGATTCATGGACTCATGGACTCATGGATTCATTTATTCATGTATTCATGTACTCATGGACTCATGGATTCATTTATTCATGGACTCATGGACTCATGGACTCATGTATTCATGGACTCACGGACTCATGGATTCATGGGCTTATGGACTCATGGATTCATGGACTCATGGACTCATGGACTCATGTATTCATGGACTCATGGACTCATGGATTCATTTATTCATGGACTCATGGACTCATGGACTCATGTATTCATGGACTCATGTACTCATGGACTCATGGACTCATGGATTCATGGACTCATGGACTCATGGATTCATTTATTCATGTATTCATGTACTCATGGACTCATGGATTCATTTATTCATGGACTCATGGACTCATGGACTCATGTATTCATGGACTCATGTACTCATGGGCTCATGGATTCATGGATTCATGGACTCATGGACTCATGGACTCATGGATTCATGGACTCATGGACTCATGGACTCATGGATTCATGGACTCATGGACTCATGGACTCATGTATTCATGGA
>NW_001849050.1:4510-5601 GCF_000209065.1 Trypanosoma cruzi | reverse complement strand
ATTCATGGGCTTATGGACTCATGGATTCATGGACTCATGGACTCATGGACTCATGTATTCATGGACTCATGGACTCATGGATTCATTTATTCATGGACTCATGGACTCATGGACTCATGTATTCATGGACTCATGTACTCATGGACTCATGGACTCATGGATTCATGGACTCATGGACTCATGGATTCATTTATTCATGTATTCATGTACTCATGGACTCATGGATTCATTTATTCATGGACTCATGGACTCATGGACTCATGTATTCATGGACTCATGTACTCATGGGCTCATGGATTCATGGATTCATGGACTCATGGACTCATGGACTCATGGATTCATGGACTCATGGACTCATGGACTCATGGATTCATGGACTCATGGACTCATGGACTCATGTATTCATGGACTCATGGATTCATGGACTCATGGACTCATGGACTCATGGATTCATGGGCTTATGGACTCATGGACTCATGTATTCATGGACTCACGGACTCATGGATTCATTTATTCATGGATTCATGGACTCATGGACTCATGGATTCATTTATTCATGTATTCATGGACTCATGCACTCATGGATTCATTTATTCATGGATTCATGGACTCATGGATTCATTTATTCATGGATTCATGGACTCATGGACTCATGGACTCATGGATTCATGGGCTTATGGACTCATGGATTCATTTATTCATGGATTCATGGACTCATGGACTCATGTATTCATGGACTCATGGATTCATGGACTCATGGACTCATGGACTCATGTACTCATGGACTCATGGATTCATGGGCTTATGGACTCATGGATTCATTTATTCATGGATTCATGGACTCATGGACTCATGGATTCATGTATTCATGGATTCATTGACTCATGGATTCATTTATTCATGGATTCATGGACTCATGGACTCATGGATTCATGTATTCATGGATTCATTGACTCATGGATTCATGTATTCATGGATTCATGGACTCATGGACTCATGGATTCATGGATTCATGGAGTCATGGACTCATGGATTCATGGACTCATGGACTCATGGACTCATGGATTCATGGACTCATGGATTCATGGATT
>NW_001849050.1:1973-4410 GCF_000209065.1 Trypanosoma cruzi | reverse complement strand
CTCATGTATTCATGGATTCATGTATTCATGGACTCATGGACTCATGGACTCACGTATTCATGGATTCATTTATTCATGGACTCATGGACTCATGGATTCATTTATTCATGGACTCATGGACTCATGGACTCATGTATTCATGGACTCATGGACTCATGGATTCATTTATTCATGGATTCATGGACTCATGGGCTCATGGATTCATGGACTCATGGACTCATGGACTCATGGATTCATTTATTCATGGACTCATGGACTCATGGATTCATTTATTCATGGACTCATGGACTCATGGACTCATGTATTCATGGACTCATGGACTCATGGATTCATTTATTCATGGATTCATGGACTCATGGGCTCATGGATTCATGGACTCATGGACTCATGGACTCATGGGCTCATGGATTCATGGACTGATGGATTCATGTACTCATGGACTCATGGATTCATTTATTCATGGACTCATGGACTCATGGACTCATGTATTCATGTACTCATGGACTCATGTATTCATGGACTCATGGGCTCATGGACTCATGGGCTCATGGATTCATGGACTCATGGACTCATGGACTCATGGATTCATGGGCTTATGGACTGATGGATTCATGTACTCATGGACTCATGGGCTCATGGATTCATGGATTCATGGACTCATGGACTCATGGGCTCATGTATTCATGGATTCATGGACTCATGTATTCATGGACTCATGGACTCATGGACTCATGGGCTCATGGATTCATGGACTCATGGACTCATGGACTCATGGATTCATGGGCTTATGGACTGATGGATTCATGTACTCATGGACTCATGGGCTCATGGATTCATGGATTCATGGACTCATGGACTCATGGACTCATGGATTCATGGACTGATGGACTCATGGACTCATGTATTCATGGATTCATGGACTCATGTATTCATGGACTCATGGACTCATGTATTCATGTACTCATGGACTCATGGATTCATGGATTCATTTATTCATGGACTCATGGACTCATGGACTCATGGATTCATTTATTCATGGACTCATGGACTCATGGGCTCATGGATTCATGGACTGATGGACTCATGGACTCATGTATTCATGGATTCATGGACTCATGTATTCATGGACTCATGGACTCATGTATTCATGTACTCATGGACTCATGGATTCATTTATTCATGGACTCATGGACTCATGGATTCATGTATTCATGTACTCATGTACTCATGGGCTCATGGATTCATGGATTCATGGACTCATGGACTCATGGACTCATGGACTCATGGACTCATGGATTCATGTATTCATGTACTCATGGACTCATGGATTCGTTTATTCATGGATTCATGGACTCATGGGCTCATGGATTCATGGACTCATGGACTCATGGATTCATTTATTCATGGACTCATGGACTCATGGACTCATGGACTCATGTATTCATGGACTCATGGATTCATGTACTCATGGATTCATTTATTCATGGACTCATGGACTCATGGACTCATGGACTCATGGATTCATTTATTCATGGATTCATGGACTTATGGACTCATGGACTCATGGACTCATGGACTCATGGATTCATTTATTCATGGATTCATGGACTCATGGGCTCATGGATTCATGGACTCATGGACTCATGGATTCATTTATTCATGGACTCATGGACTCATGGACTCATGGACTCATGTATTCATGGACTCATGGATTCATGGACTCATGGACTCATGGATTCATTTATTCATGGATTCATGGACTCATGGACTCATGGGCTCATGGATTCATGGACTCATGGACTCATGGACTCATGGATTCATGGGCTTATGGACTGATGGATTCATGGACTGATGGATTTATGGACCGATGGATTTATGGACTGATGGATTTATGGACACGGAGACACGCAAACTTTGATACGAAAACTTTTACTACATATTCATATTCACATACTTATATTACTTGCATTCTTATTATTATTTTTTTTTTTTTATTTTATTTATTTTTATTTTATTTTTATTTTTTATTTTATTTTATTTTTATTTTGTTTTATTTATTTTTATTTTTATTTTTATTTTATTTATTTTTATTTTTATTTTTATTTTATTTTTATTTTATTTTATTTTTTTTATTTTATTTTATTTTTATTTTATTTTATTTTTATTTTTATTTTATTTTTATTTTCATTTTTATTTTTATTTTTATTTTTGTTTTATTTTTTTACATTTTTTATTTTTTTTCTCTCTTCTTTCTTCCCCCTTTATTATTATTTTTTTTGTTTGTATGTAAATTATTGATGTCATTTATGACTGAATAGAAATAACGTGTTTTATTTTGCTGCGCGCATGTAAAGTGGGGGAGAGGGAGGGAGGGAGGGAGAAATAAAATTTTCATGGAGAGCTGCCATAATCAATGGAGCATACATCTAACACACAT
>NW_001849050.1:0-1873 GCF_000209065.1 Trypanosoma cruzi | reverse complement strand
CGCGACTTGCCAGAATGCCTTGCGCATGCGACGGGCCGGCACTCATCTTCTGCTCCGCAGGCGGGGACCAGTTGGCTTCAGCCGGTGGAGTCGCAGGCATCCCGCCGCGATTTCCTGGCGAGGTCCGTCGGGCACGTGGACACGTCGCTGGACACGCGGCTACGGAGTTTAGCAGCGAAGGTGGATTATGCGGTGGAGGCAATGCTCTTCGCAAGAGATTACGCTCTTCGGAGGCCACGACGAGAAGAAGAAGAAGAGCAGCAGCAGCAGCAACAACAACACCTGACCTCTACCTCACCGCTTAGGGATGAAACTTCCCGTGGGAGAGACCGCCGCCTTGCCGCGGAGTGCGTCGTGAAGCTGATGGAAGCCGTGACTCTGCTGAACGATGCATTGCAGACTGTCGAGCCGATCACTTCAGGGGATGCCACCGGCGTTGTGGGCCATGAGAAGAACTGCCGACTCGCGAAGCACCTGAGGAAGCAGCGGGATATGCTGCACCTTCTGCTGGAGGAGATGCGGGATGTGGACACGTCGGGGCGGCGGCGTATGGCCTCTGCGGCCGTCCTTCTGTGTGACCCTCTCACTGAGCCTCTTGCGACCGCCGTAGCGGAGCGGCTGGGCACGGTGTTGGAGCGTCTTCAACGCGGGGAGCCGTCTCGCACGAGCCATTCAACTGGCCACGCTGGCGGTGACGCTGGGGTTCTAAAGGGCGACAAGATCACTTCCTTCACATCGCCCCCACCTCGGATTCCTCGAGGAGTAAAAAAAGATGATGATTGTGAAGTGGCAGCGAACGGTAGCGCCACGCGTCAAGTTTACTTGAATGGAGGAATCCGTGGGCCAATCCCACGCCACACATTTGGTTTTACTGGGGGGCGCCTACAGGTGTCAAACAACGGCACACGTCTGCAGCGCCTGTTGCTTCCAAGTTTATTGGACACCATGACGGTCTCCGCGCTCGGGGCACTGGACCACCGAACAGTTCTCACTGCGCAGCAGTCTGCTGCTCCGTCGTGTTTCGAGTACACAATACGGGTGTGTATGCATTGCGATGGTCTGCTTGTAGGGTTTGCTGACCGCTATCTGCCTCTGGAGGGGTTTGGTCCGGCGCAGAACTCATTGCGGTACACAAACTGCTACTATCTGCATTTGGGCCGCGGCACTTTATTTTGTCCGGCGCAGGGGATGGTGGACGTGCCTTACCCTGCGTTTCAGCGCGCTGCTCCTGGCATCACCACGAAGGAACCGCTGAGTCACTGTAACAACAACAAGGATGGCGCAACTACTAATAATACTACTAATACAAATAATAATACAGCTGCTGTGCGTATCGGTGAGGAGATCAGCTGCTCTCTTGACACGGTGACGCGGACGATACGGTTCCGTCGGGACGATGTTGACTGTGGCGTTGCCTTTGAGCGTGTCAGCCTGAATCGATCGCTTTTTCCTGCTTTTGAGGTGAACTCACGGGGCTGTACGATAGAGTTCGTATGAGTGGAGAGGAGAAGGGGGGTAAAAGGCGGGATGGATGGAAAAGCACTGCTGGATTCCTTTTGTTTTTGGGTTCCTCTTTTTTTTTTACGACTTCTCTTTCTTACTTCATTTTTCTCTCTGTACATTATTTCTCTTTGGCGTAATGGGAGGCACTGAGGGATGAATTGAGAGGATTTCAAGCCACAGACGACGGATTTAAAAAGGTAGTGTGAGGGAAGATCTCTTTGCGACTGGATCCTTTTTTTTTTCTTTTTTGTACTTTTTTTTGTTTCTTCTTTTTTTCTTTTGGCTTGCAGCAGGATGACTGCATCGGTGCCGTTTTCTTCTCTCTGTCTTTCTTAGTGCACGTGTGTTGTGCGTGTTCCGGATGGCCCGA
>NW_001849049.1:5285-7048 GCF_000209065.1 Trypanosoma cruzi | reverse complement strand
TGCACCACAAGGCACGCGGAGGCGTCACCAAGGCCGTAGCGCCCGCGGTACGCAATGCGCTTCTCTGCGACCAGCACCGAGTCCACCACAGTGACGCGCGAGCCCGGCGGAAATAGGTTCGCCACCACCACGCCGCCGCCGGAGCGCGACTCGAGCCCGCCGATCAACACATCGGCGCGCTGGCCAGCAGGCGGGTCGGAACGCCACCCAACAACGTACAGGCTCGCTCTGCCCACAAAAGTGCAGTTCACCAGCGTCACGTTGCGCACGCTCCCCGACATCGACTCCACGTCCACCACGACGTCCGCCGCAAAGGTCACACCAACGTAACACACCACCGACGTCCCGAAACCGGCGTTCACCTCCTCATCCACACGCACGTCCTGTACGCACGAGTCGGCGCCGTCAGTGCTCGGTGGCTCGGGAACAGCGACGGGCAAACACGCATTGCCGTGGCCGCCCTCAGCGCACGTGCAAGCGCAGCCATCACTCGACACCGTCGCCGTGTACGCGGGGAAGCACGACGCCGCGAGGGTGCATGGGTCGCTGCAGCTCAGAATGGTCGCATTGTACGCAGACGGAATACTGTATCTCGCCCCCTCCTTGTCATTCACTGTGTTGCACGCGGCCACAACCGTTCCGTTTGTGAGATCGCTGGACCCTAATAATATCCAAAGCACCTTCGGCGTGCCCGTGCTGGAAATGAATTTGTTGCCGGACACAGACACCGTGGAGTTCCGTAGATTTACCCTGGGGTATGCATAGGCAAAGGCATCCGATGGGGATTCACGGCAGAGGTTGCCGCTCAACTGCAGCCAGGAGTTGTAGTAGACATAGGTGTAGTAGTTCAAAAAGAGCACAACCGAGCTTCCCTGCATGTCATTGCCCTGAAACACAGCCGCTGACCAGGACTCCACACGTAATGTCGAAGGAAATAACATGAAGTAACTTACCGGCCTCGACGCAACGTTGTCTCGGATCACCACGGCGGAGTTGTTCAGTACATCCAGCGACGAGGATTGGAAAGACCCTCCAAGATATATCACCGTAGCGCCACCGTCGTCCATATGAAACGTGTTGCCCACCACCGCAAACAGGGAGTGCCACGACACCCTCAGCACAGATCCAACAACGTAAATGGCACTTGACGATGCCGTCACGCTCTGAAACACATTGCCACTGAGCACCACCGCGGAGTCATTGCTGACCACCAGCTCATTCATCGCTACACACGACGGCCTTCTAATGTCCAAGCCCGACCGAGAGATCAGCCTCGTGACCTTGAAGCGGTTCCCGCTGATGGTGATGTTCGTGTGCGGCGGAAAATCACCCTCCGGGCTAAGAAGCGCGTCATCGAACGTGTTGCCGGTGACAAAAACGTTCAGCGACTCCACAGCGGCGTGCGCGTCGCCCGCCAGCAACAGTACAGCGCCGTCCCTCCACGTGCATCCATCAAACGTGATGTTCGCCACGTCGCCCGTCATCCCCCCAATCAGCACCGTCAGGATCATGCCACCCCCGCTGAACGTCACGTTGCGGTAGCACAGCCACGACAGCCCGCTGCCCACTGCCTGCGCAACCTCGGGGTACACCATGTCGCTGATGCACTCACCAATCGGCGGCGGTGACGGTGGTGCGGGCGGCGGTGGCGGTGGTGGCGGACCAGCAGGCACAGGCGCCGGGACGCACACATCGCCGTGCCCTCCAGCAGCGCACTGGCACTTGCAGTCGCTGACCGCCGTCGTCAGCGGAGCAAAGCAGTC
>NW_001849049.1:0-5185 GCF_000209065.1 Trypanosoma cruzi | reverse complement strand
GCGGCGCGACGTTGCGTGCCAGAGATTAAAAAAGGGTCCTGATCAATTGCACAGGGAATGATGCACTTCAGCGGCGGGTCCCCAGCTAGCCGTCGTAGCACACGGGGGAAGGCACTGCTAAAACACGGTGCGGCCTGCACCGCTGGAAAGGCTGCCTTTCCAACATTGTCGCTATCCTTCAGGCCAAATGCATTCTTCACAGCGCTCAGCGTCAACATGCGCTGCACCTGCACGACAGTTGGGTACATGTCCCCCATGTACATCGTGTTGCGGAATATAAATGTCTTGCGTGGATCGAAGCCAAAGGCAATGATGTCTTTTATGTTCTCCACCACCAACCCGCTCGCCCTCTCCCCGCTGACGGGAATGTCGCGGAAGAAGTGCTTCTCATCATCGGTTATCTGGATCACCAACGGAAGACCGAGCGCATCCTGCAGGTACCGCGTCAATAAAAACGGCATGACATGGCCAATGTGCATCGACTGCGCGCTCGGTCCACGACCAGTGTACAAGTACGCGCGGTGTGTCCCCGTCGCAAAGGACGCACGCACGCAGTCAAGGGCGGCTCCAAAATCCCTGTGGGAGAAGACGATGCCGCGGCGGAAAAAATGTTGCAATGCCATTCGTCCCGCCTCCTCTTGTGCGGTGCTCCCCCCGTCCGTTGCATGTTTCCTCCAGCCGCTGCAGAAGGGGCTCATCAACGGGCTCCGACCTGAATCGTGCGAGGACGCGGTCATAGTCCACACCCCTCGGGCCCGTGGCGGCAACACCCCACGGCGTCACAACGTCCTCCTTGCGCTCTGTGCGGCTGGCATCATGCCCACGCGTCGTGGCACAACTTCGTCCCCCACAAACCAACGGCGCAGCAAAGCGTGAGACGCGACGCATCACAAAAGGATCCAAACGACTACTTCGCCCGTGCACCGCAGTGCCACACCGGAAAGAAAAAAACAGGCAGGAGAAGAGAGGCAGGACTTCGAGACAGCACACATCCCCTGATGCATCACGAAAAAAAAAAATGCACGCAGCGGGCTCCAACACCCAAGCGCGTAGTCCCTCCACACATTATCCAGAACATACAAGACAGTCAAGCCAACACTGGCAGAAAAGAAAGACAATAGAAAGGCGCCAATGAAAACAAAAATGAACGACACTGTTGGTGCGCCATACAATGACTGGCCGTGGCGCGCAGCAGCCGTGGCCCCGCGCCATCTCCCCGTCGGCCAGCACCGCACACCCGCCACTTCCACGCAGCGATATACACGCAGCAGCTGCTGGTGGTGGCGGATCACGGAGTGGCAAAAGAAACGAGAAAGAATTACAAAACAAACACTGTGAAGTTGGTGTAAACTAGAAAAGATAAAATAAAATTATGGACAAAACCCCACACAATCGCTGGAAATTACAAGACAATCAAATAAACACTGGCAGAAAAGAATTAATAGACAAGAGCCAATGAAAACAAAAATGAACGACACTGTTGGTGCGCCATACAATGACTGGCCGTGGCGCGCAGCAGCCGTGGCCCCGCGCCATCTCCCCCCGTCGGCCAGCACCGCACACTCGCCACTTCCACGCAGCGATATACACGCAGCAGCTGCAGTGGTGGCGGGCCAAAAGGAAAAAGGAGTAAAATAAAAAGAAGTAAGAATAATCTTCCGGGCAGCTGGCCGGATCCTGAAGTTATATCTATGGAACCAAACAAGTTAGGGAAAAAAGGTTCGTTAGTTAATTGCTTCAATGTTTTCTTTTCATTCAATATATAAAATTCTGTGGACCATTAGCATGGTCCTTTGTCCTCAGTTAGGATTTACGTATTATTACTTACGAAGTGGCAGACTTTGGGGTCCTCCAACCACAAGACCCCGCCGCGTGGTGGGAATCAAGGGGGTGGGTGGGATGGCAAAATAAAGCAAATATTATCCGGCCTCTATCGGCTCCCTGCCCCTTAAAGTCGCGTTCTTCCCAAAAGATTCATACGGTAGAGAGTATCATAAAGAATGCATTCATTTATCAGGATATATGCATACATTAATTAAGTTAGCCAGCTCTCCCGCGATCATTCTTTTCACAAGCTCCTAAAAAACAAAACACTATGCAGTTGGTGTAAACTAGAAAAGATAAAATAAAATTATGGACAAAACCCCACACAATCGCTGGAAATTACAAGAAAATCAAATGAACACTGGCAGAAAAGAATTAATAGACAAGAGCCAATGAAAACAAAAATGAACGACACTGTTGGTGCGCCATACAATGACTGGCCGTGGCGCGCAGCAGCCGTGGCCCCGCGCCATCTCCCCCCGTCGGCCAGCACCGCACACTCGCCACTTCCACGCAGCGATATACACGCAGCAGCCGCTGTGGTGGCGGATCACGGAGTGGCAAAAGAAACGAGAAAGAATTACAAAACAAACACTGTGAAGTTGGTGTAAACTAGAAAAGATAAAATAAAATTATGGACAAAACCCCACACATACTTTCAGAAAAATACATGAAAACAAATGAACACTGGCAGAAAAGAATTAATAGACAAGAGCCAATGAAAACAAAAATGAACGACACTGTTGGTGCGCCATACAATGACTGGCCGTGGCGCGCAGCAGCCGTGGCCCCGCGCCATCTCCCCCCGTCGGCCAGCACCGCACACTCGCCACTTCCACGCAGCGATATACACGCAGCAGCCGCTGTGGTGGCGGATCACGGAGTGGCAAAAGAAACGAGAAAGAATTACAAAACAAACACTGTGAAGTTGGTGTAAACTAGAAAAGATAAAATAAAATTATGGACAAAACCCCACACATACTTTCAGAAAAATACATGAAAACAAATGAACACTGGCAGAAAAGAATTAATGGACAAGAACCAATGAAAACAAAAATGAACGACACTGTTGGTGCACCATACAATGACTGGCCGTGGCGCGCAGCAGCCGTGGCCCCGCGCCATCTCCCCCCGTCGGCCAGCACCGCACACAACCTTCACGTGGCGCATGTCACGGGATAGCGTGATTCACGCTCCCACGTGTAGTTGATGCACGGTCCACGAAGCTTAATGCGTTGGAGTGGGTGTCGACTGCCAGTGGCTGCGGCTGACGGTCAATGGTATCTGGGTTGCCTTCGTTGCTACCAATGATGCGCTCCCACTGCGGCGGTGCGGGTGGTCGGTACGACGACGCGCCGGCGCTGCCTGAAGCGTACGACGATGATGTCCTGTCGTGGTGCTTCCGCAACTCTTCGTCGCTCTCCTCGTCATCGTGCAGCAGCGCATCCAGCCCTCCACGCTGCGGCTCGCGCAGCTCCTGCCAGTGGCGGTCCTCCACGTACCACACAACCGCACAGTACACAGTGGCCGCAAGCAGCACAGTGGTCAGCAGCATCAGAAGTGCCGCGTACGCCCTCGCTCCGCCGTCGCTCGGCGCAAGATGGTTGGCCGCGCTGGTCAGGCACAGCGCCGCAAGGAGCACAAAGCTCGCCGTGCGCATCACCGTCAGGAAGGCCGAGCGCATCATGTTCGTGAAGGCAACCACGCCCGCACCCGCAAGCAGCACAGCCGCCATGCAGAAGTACAGGACGTGGCAGACTCCCACTGGCGGGTGCACAGCAGCAATCAGGCCCACCACACACAGCACCGACAGCTGGAACACGCACCAGTACACGTGGCTGCCCCTCATGTTCGTCAGCATGCCGCCGTACATCCGCTGCTGCGCCGCGGGGTGCCAATACCCGACGGGGTACAGCAGGCGCTCGTGCAGCGGCTTCCTCGAAAACTGCCAGTACTTCGCAAAGCTCGCGCCCGTGTGGCGGGCAATCAAGTAGCACACGCCAGCAGGGAACGCCACACCGTACAGCACGCCAACGACACCAATCACGTAGTGCTGCGCGCGGGCACCGGGCATCGCCACTGCAAACACGGAGCCGAAGAAAATGCCGAGGTGCATCGCGTGCGCCACTACGTACGTCAGGCTCGGGAAGCGCATCGCCGCCCACGCAGTCGCTGCGTCCACGCCGCGCCACCGCTGGAAGGCCGCCGTCACACCGTAGTGCACGCAGCCGAACACCGCGGCGAGCAGCGCATTGCCCACCACCATCCACAGCGGGTCAAGGGCAGCGAACACCGACAGGAAGTACGGCAGCGCAACGGTGCTCGCACGCTCCTGCGCAGAGGCGCATGACATCCTCGCAAACACGCCGAGCGCCTGCATCTCCAGGATGGAGCCCAGCCCGCCGGTCACCACCACGGCAACAGCCGCCGCACCCGCAACAACGCCGGTGATCGCCGAGAGGGCGCTGGCAACAGCAGGCGGCGTGTTGGACGCGATGGTGAAAGACCCAAGCAGCACACCCTTGCAGCCGCCAAACACCGCCACAGCGTCGCAGCGAATGACTATCGTCTCGTCGGCACCAATGAAGTAACCGCGGTGCACGGGCACAGCCAGCTCCAGGACGGTGGACGGATTCGTCGCGTTGCGCACCCACGTCGCGTTGCTCAGCATCGCTCCCCACGGACCACCAAAGCCGCGCGGCTGCGCCGTCGCCACCGGCACGAAGCTCAGGTGCGTGCCGAGCTGCGGGTCGCTTGCCCAGCGGAACGGCGGCGGCAGCGCCACCATCAGCCGCGTCGGGACGGCGCTCCCACCGCCGCGAATGTCGTTCTGCGTCAGGCTCCCACCAGCCGCCGTCGTCGTCACGGTGAGTGTCGGGCACGCCACGTCGCTCCACCACGGCGTGCTGCTCACCGACAGGCTCATGCTCAGTGAATCCGATGCCGTCACTGTCGCGGTCGGCGGCTCCGTCGCCGTAACCGACGCTGCCGGGGTCGGCGTGGGCAGCAGCGTCACCGTTTCCGTCACCTGCAGCGTCTCCGTCGGTCCGTAGTTCGTCGGACTGTAGCGCGTCGCACTCAGGCTCGTTGTTGGCGGTGTTGGCGTCCACGTTGGCGTCAGGCTGCGCGTCGCCGTCAGCGTCGCCGTGTGGCTCAGCAGCGGTTTCTCGGGCGTGCGGTTGCACCCGTCCACGTGCGGCAGGTACACCGGCAGGCAGTCGTGCCCGTACCCGCCCTCAGCACAGCGGCAGCCGCACGACCCCGACATCGCCCTCGTCGCAGCAGCAAAGCAGCTCACGTCGGCGTCGCACACGCTGCACGCCACGGGGCGGAATTTCCCAATGATGCCGGCGGACCTGTA
>NW_001849048.1:2098-6989 GCF_000209065.1 Trypanosoma cruzi | reverse complement strand
TATTGCGGTGTCCGCGGACGATCGTCTCTCATTTCTCCTCCGGCAGTTGGTTGCCGCCTTTTTCCGTGGACGGAAGAAGGGAGAGGCACCGTGGAGAGGGCAATACTGCGGTTCTCCTCCATTTTGTGTGCAGCGCACTGCGTGCAGCACAGTTGCTTTGAAATGCAGCACCGCCCGGTACATCGATGGTGCACGAGGTGAGAGACGATTCTTTTTGGCCGTTGGTGTACGTGGTTGTGCGTTCGCGCGGGAGTTGGCCCTTTTTGCGCGGTTGTGTCTCTTCTGTAGATGTGCGATGGCGGTGACGGTGACGGTGGAGGAACTTTTTTTACTGCACTTTTGTGCGTTGCTGTGGGTGATCCCTGCGGGGGTGCGTGGCCCCAAAACAAAGTTGTCCGGGGGGCTCACCTGTAGGCACGATGGCTGCAGCGTGTGGCCGTCACTCTGTTGTCTCGGGAAATATGCTGCCACGCCTTCACTTGTGTGTTGCTTCGGGGCCAATGTGCTGGCGGCTGTGCGATTGCCGGATGGAGGGAGAGGGAAAGGAGCGGAAGGAGGTGCGTGAGCGCAGCGGTCAGGAGTCGCGCTGGGCGTCCCGCCGCGGAGGGCATTGCCCACCCAGCCCAGCACCGCTCCTGTCGGGCACCCTCTCACTATGCAGCGTCGTATTCGACGCCACCAGCACGCAGCGAGGCAGCGGATGCCGCACCGCCACGAGTGAGAGCGGAGGGGAACACGTCTGCTGTTGCGTTCCGAGGAGGCACACCATGTGGCACAGTGGCGTGCCCACAACCTCCTCGCAGAGTCTGCACACGACACCGAGCACTGGATGTGGGGTGTTTGCGTCATGGAGGAGACTTCGGTGGAGACATTCCTCCCTCCAGGTGGACGGACGCCTGAGTTTCCTTTTGTTCTTACTCAGGCGGATGGCTGCGCGATGACACCACAACGAGGCAGTTGCTTTCACGATGGAGGGGTGGTATCTGCAGGGTTACGCATTGGTAATGTGAATAGCGAATGCAGTAATGAAGGCAGCGTCACGGCTCACTTGTGCTGCGCGAATTGCGGGGATTATCCATACAGCATTTAATTTGTTCTTCTTTTGTTTTGCGTGGAAAGTTACCATGATGCATCGCTTCTGTGTCGTGTATGATTTGGGTTGTCCGCGTGTGGCCGTTACTGCACCGAATTTCCTCCCCACTTGTGTGTATGTTTTCGTTTTTCAGTGACGATATGCCCACGTCCTCTTGCAGAGTGTGTGCGGTGTCGGCGGTGCCACAGGGGTGCGGGACCGTGGCGAGCGGGATGCGTGGGGGAACCCTCCGTGCACACCACGTTGTTATTATTGTTGGCTCTCACCAACACTGTGCTGGGTGGTTGGCACCCGCGCGCCGTCGTTGCGGCGGTCTTCGTGCATGTGGTGTGCGTCGCACACTGTGTGGATGACTCTCTTGCTGTGGCTGCCCGTCATGTCTGTGCCTAGTTACCCCATCTCTCTCTTATTCTCCTCCTGTTTGGTGGTTAGTGTTCAGCTTTAACTCAATCCAACTAAAAAAACAGGAAGCAATGCCTGGAAATCAGGCGTCTGCTGTGCCGCAGGGAGATATTCGGAGGAGAGCGAGGCCGGAGTCTGAGGGTGACACAGATCAACCCGCTGCGACTCGCGGAAGAGTGGAGGAGGTGCGGCAATTAATGTGGGCTCTTGACAGTCGGGTGGAAGAATGCACGGTGTGGGAAGACTACGAGTCTGTGTACAATGCGAGGTGGCATCATGTCATGGAGGTTCCTGGCGGCGAGGGGACGGGAATGGAGGTGCATGAGGGGAAACCACCGCAGTCATGGACGTACAAGGCAGTTGGCCGAACTGTCGAAAAGGATGACGGTGTGGAGCAATCCGGTGCACCACGGCTCAGGCTGATGGTGCTCACCTCAGACAAGGGATGGCCGCACCCGTGCAGGAAAGCAAGTACCGACTGCTATGTGAACTGTGAGGTGGATCGAGTGTGGCAGATCGTCAAGGGCGATCTCACCGAGTGGTTCAGCAGTCGTCCTGAGGACCACTTTGCGCCTCATCCGCGTGTGTTGATTGGGACGCCCGGTATCGGGAAGTCGATGGCTGCCGGTTCGTACCTCCTCTACCAGCTGCTGGACTACGATGTCGAGAAACTCCAAATGGTTGCGTACTTTGTTGGTGGAAGCACGACGTACGTGTTTGACAAGACCATCAAGACGGTGAAAGGATACATCGGTGAGTCCAGTATCAAAGTTGTGAAGGAACTGTCTCGGTGCGGGATGAAGGGGTATATTATCTACGACGTGGGAGGCAGGTTTAGTATTCCGTCTCCTTTTTTGCCTCCCGGAGGATGGGGCATGCTTGTGGTGGCAACGCCAGAGATAACAAGTTACATACACTGGGCGAGTGAAAAGAGAGCCGTACGAATCATAATGAATTGCCCTGATGAGAGCGATGTGAAGGCAATGTGCGTTTGGATGAAGCGCAGTCAGCCTCCGCAGCAGCAAGCGGAATACTGGCGAGAGGTGAAGGATCGCATGCACAAACTGGGACCGATTCTTCGCTACATCTTTAATGAGAGAAACTATACAAATTGGATTGGCCGTTGCCACAGCTTTGTGGATTGGACGACCTCTCGGGAAATCCAGCGTTACTTTGTTTTCGGAACTTCCAAACTGTGGGAGGATAATAAGGTGCTTGAATATCTTGCGAGGATTGTCCGAGTACGAGGAGAGCGCAATGGCGAGTCGCCTTTCAATGTACCGATAACTGACCACCTCGCAAGTAAAACATTGTGCAAGTTGAAAACGTTAATGACGCAGGCTGAGTTTAACTTATTTGTATCGAGGATCAGGGATTATCTCATGCACGCAAATTTTGGGAGGTGTGCCATGTTTGCATTTTTGAATGTGGCCTTCATGGCTGCAATAAGACGTAAACTGAAGGAGCTGAAGCCCCCAACACGACGTCAGTCACACCGCTGTGCGCCGGAAGAGTACTCGCGGGAGGGCCCCACCCGCCACTATTTTTTGCCGTCGGTGGAACGCATTGACAAGAAGACTTGTATAAACCACCGGCTGCTGTACATGCCGGAGGTCGAGAAATTTCCGCTGGTGGACGGCTTTTTCTTCATGAAGTCCAATCCAAGGACGCTGGTTGGGCTGCGGATGGCTACGGCGGGTGAGCACCACACGACCGCCAGCACTGTGAGGCAGTTCACTGAGTGCCTGGCGGCATATTTTAATGGCTGGAAGAAATTATCCCGAGACATGTCGTGGGAGATTATTTACGTGCAGCACGCAGACAGCACGCCGTTGAATGACTGGCAGAGATGTGATGTTGTTAATTCCGATAATGTGAGCGAGAAGGAAAAACAAAAAATTGCGGCGTTTTGGAAGGAAAAGGTGCGCCAGTACCAAGTGTCAATATCATCCGGAGACTTTTGAAGGGACGAAGCTCACCGAAGTGAGGAATAACCGCCGAAATAGGAAAACAAATTAGGGAGGGAAAGGGGCAGTTTTGACTTTTGGTGAAAAAATATTGTGAGATTTATATATTTTTGGATGCTTGTGTCTGAGCATGCGGTGCGGGTGCACCAGCATCAGGTGACATCACACATAAATGCCAAAAATGTCCAACACTATCGAGCATAGCAGTGACAGAAGAAATTAGGGAGGGAAAGGGATTGTTTGGTTTCTGGTGAAAAACATTGGGTGGTTTTCATATAGCATGTTAATTGTGTGTGCATACGAGGCATAATCGGAGAATTGGCCGGTATGAAGAATCATTGTGTTTGGCGGTGTCGCAGTACTACCGCATTGTCCATTTTCTTCTATTGTGTTCTAAAGCCCATCACGAACAGAAGCACCTTAGCGGGATGGACGAAGGATAAGATCTATTGGAGAAATGGAGCACTCCGTGTGACCGCATGGAGCGAGGCGCCGCGTCATGGATGGATGAGGGCCCGCTTCCGCGTGTGGCTGGCGGTGTGGGTGCTCTCTCCGTATGCATTGTGTGTTGGCTGCGGGACTGTGGCCGTATTCCGTTGGCCGTGGGATTGAACTGGAGGCGGTGGCGGTGTGTCGCTTCTCCTCGTCCACGCTGGGTGACTGCTGGCGGCGTGTGCGTTTGTTGTGTGGAGGGCCGAATCCTCTTACCCGCGGACTGACAGCACTGCGATGGTGCCTGTGTGTGTGAGGGCTGGTGCGGGCGATGCTCCTCTGTGCTGTCCCTTCCGGTTTGTCTTGTGTCCCGCTCTCCACGTGGGTGCTCTGCTCTGGTCTCCACGGACGTGTCTGATGTATTGCCGCTGCTGCTGTCCTCTCCACTTCTTGAACACACACGCTAGGAAGGTAAGACATCAAGTGCGAATCGATACTGTGAGATTCGAAGTCTCTGAAGGACCAACAGCACACTTACGTATTTATATGCTCTCACGTGTTGCTGCTGTCATGGCAACCCGCAAACACAACCGTCGCCGCGTGACCGGATCCAGCGGAAGGAGGAGGGAAGGAAGAGAGAGTGAGCCGCAGAGACCCAACATGTCCCGGCATGTGTTTAATTCCGCCGCGCTGCTCCTCCTTGTCGTGATGGTTTGCTGTGCTGCGCCACCTGTGGAGCTGCGGCCGCTGAGGACAGTAAGTCCGGGGTTGTGCAACTGGCGCAGGAGATCGACGTTTTTTTGCCGAAGAATACGCCGGTGGTGTCAAGAGATGGCACTGGGCCATGTGAAGTGAAGGGAGCATTTGTCTCACCATCTCTCGTCCGTGCTGGTGGGGTGATGGTTGCCATTGCTGAAGGCTTTTCCGAGTATAACGCTCATGAACATAACTTGTTTGGGGTTCGGTCTCCCGACACTGTGGCTGGGTACATCAGCGC
>NW_001849048.1:0-1998 GCF_000209065.1 Trypanosoma cruzi | reverse complement strand
TGATGCAGAATGGCACGCTTGTGTTTTCCCTGGTGGCGGCGAAGGGGGAAAATCACCCTTTCTCCATGATCACTTGCTCGACGGACAACGGCAACAGCCGAGTGCTCCCCGAGAGCAGTTCTTCTGCGAAATGCCTTGACCCCCGCATTACCGAATGGGAGAGTGGACAGATTCTCATGATTGTTCATTATGTGGATGCCCAAAGTGTGTGCGAGTCGCGTGACATGGGGACAACGTGGACGAAAGCTTGCGTGTGGAAGCCCTCATCACTGCGACCATTGAGGGAAGGAAGGTCATGCTGTACACTTAGAGAGGGTACGTCTTGAGGGAGAAAAAGGACAAGGCGCTCTACCTTTGGGTCGCGGACAGTAGCCGCACGTTTCATTTTGGGCCGATTTCCGTCGACAGTGCTGAGAAAAAGACGTTTGTCAACACCTTGCTTTACTCGGACGGTGCGTTGCACCTTTTACAGGAGAGGGCCAATGAAAAAGACGAGGCCATTCCACTTGCCCGCCAGACGGAGGAGCTGAATACAATCCGGTCTGTCCTGATTACTTGGGCACAGCTTGACGCCTCCTTTTCCGAGTCGTCCACACCCACGGCTGGTCTGGTTGGATTCTTGTCCAACGCAGCCAGTGACCACAAATTGATCGACGGTCACCGCTGCGTGAATGTAACTGCGAAGAAGGCAGCGAAGGTCAAAAATGGGTTCAAGTTCACGGGACCTGGGACCAGGGCAACATGGCCCGTGAACGGCCGGGAGGATAATGATCAGTACGGCTTTGCAAACCACGATTTCACTATTGTGGCAACGGTGACCATCCACCGGGTTCCGAAGGAGAGCACTCCTCTGCAGGGTGCGGGTCTGGGGACGGTTTCGGCAGGAAGATTATTGGGCTTGTCGTACGGCATGAATAAAAAGTGGGAGACAGTGTTTGACGTCACAAAAACGACACCGAGCAGCAAGCGGGAGCCAGGGAGGGAATATCAGGTGGCGCTGATGCTGCAGGACGGCAACAAGGGCTGCATGTACGTGGATGGTGAGATTGTGGGGAGCTCTGCGACGATAACAACACCTGAGACGCTGGGACATGAAATCACACACTTCTACTTTTTGGGATGCGAGGGAGACATCAACAGCAATTTGACGGTGACAAACGTCTTTCTGTACAGCCGCCCACTGAGCGTTGGTGAACTAAAAATGGTCAAGAAAACCGACGACAAAAAAAAGGAAAAGATGACGGCTCCATGCGGGGGGGCGTCTCTCGGGTGCTGCTGTGCGGCATTTTGGCCCTTTACTGAGAAATCGCAACGAGGACTTCCTGCCACCAGCGGGAACATATGCGTCTGGCCACGCACTCTTTTAAATAATTGTCACTTTTTGTGGACACTTTGTTTTAAACGTTTTATTTTACTTTGCGCCCTTCTTGCTGTGCAGGGCTTTTTCTCCATGTGGAAGCATGCTCTTCCTCTGGGGACTGCACCGCGGGGTTTTTGTTTGTTTTATTCCTTTCTTTTGTGTTGTGTTCCTCCGACAATTACGGGATTCACTCAGTGCTTTTTCTCTTTTTAGTGATCAGAGGCGCGCTCGGCACTGTGTGCCACGCCGATGGCGCCGGCTAACAAAAGAGAGAATGGAATGGGGACACGAAACCGCGCCGAGTGTCCCAGTGGAATATAAATAATGTGTGGGCACCGGGGGTTTGGACGACTGGAAGGAGTGCAACGTATTTTCTTATTTTTTATCTGCAGGCGAGACATGCGCACCGATTTGGAAGCCACGCAGCAGCGTGCAGTTTTTTTTTTTTGTTTTGTTTTTGAGTAAATGCATAATGGAAGACGGATTTATCTTTGTTTTATTTTACTTTTCAGCATATGTCCCGCGGCTTGCCACAGCGTGGGCAGCCGTGCAGTGTTGCGTTCCACCAGTCACCCTGTTTGTTATTTTTGTCTGGCACACTTTCTGTGGTTGTGTGTGCCCTCAGATGCTTTGCTTTT
>NW_001849047.1:3227-6937 GCF_000209065.1 Trypanosoma cruzi | reverse complement strand
TTTTTTTTCTCGGGTTGGGTTTGTTTGTTGTGGGCGCTGACTGTGTGTGTGTGTGTGTGTGTGTGTGTGCTGGTGCCCCTGCGGCGTGGCGTGGCTGCTCCGTCGCGTCTCGGTCCCACTCCCCCGCTGTCTGTCTGTCTCTGTTCTTTTGTGTGTATGCTGTGCACCTGCCCGTGTCTCTCCTTCCCATGCTGCGTGCTCTCTTTGTGCCCGCCCGGTGCCGGCCCGACAGGAGAGTTTACACCGCGAGCAACAAGCGAAGTCCACAAAGGCCCAAGTGACAATGATGCTGCGCCGCGTCCTCTGCGTGCTTTTCTTTGCCCTCTGCTGTGCGTGCGTGTGCGCCACGGCCCAGGAGGAGGGGCAGTACGATGCTGCTGTTTTTAAGGCTGCTGGGGGCGACCCGAAGAAGAATACGACTAACACTACAACTACTACGACTACTACTACCTCCAAGGCGCCCAAGAACACGACCACAACTACCTCCAAGGCACCGACTCCTGAAGACGCGCGCAGCCCTGGCGGCCCTGTGTGGGTGCAGGTGTCGCTGCTGCTGCTGCTCAGTGCCGCTGTGGCGACCGCCGGCGCTGCGTGCTGAGTGCGGGGCGGGGCGCGTGCGCCGTCGGTGTGGAGTCCCGTTGTGTGCGGCCACTGCCCACACGCGCGGGAGCACCGACTGGCGCCTGCGCCGCGTATATTTGAGCACCCTGCAGCGGTGTGGATGTATATATTCCAGTGTCTTTGGTTGTGCGTTCTGGCCCCGTGCCGCCTGCCCGTGCGTTCTCTGCGACGGCCGCGCGCTGATGTACATCTCCTACCGCCGCCCCGCCACTTGTGGGGGGAAGCGTCGGTGCACTTAATTTTAAATTTTATTTAATGTTGTTTTGGTTTATTTTTTTTAGCTTGTGAAAAGGATGTTCGCGGGGGAAGCTGGTCACCTAAATGAATATGTCCTGATAAAGTGGAGATGTTTCTGCACGATTCTTTTCCATCCTATGAATTTTTGGAAGGCGGTGATTGAAGGAACCAGGGAGCCGATAGCGACAAGACGGATTTTTTTTTTACTTTTTATTTCTTATTTTCCCACCACCCCCTCTTTTTGATTCCCACCTCGCGGCGGGGCCTTGTGGCTGGCGGAGCCCAGGGTCTGCCACTTGGTATGCGATAGTATTTCCAATCCTAACAAGGTGCACCGTGTCGCGAGAGTGGCTATCGGAATATATTTACTTGGAGCAAACATCGAGGGAGTGGCGAACCCACTGCCTCTCCACTACCCCCCTTTTCTCTTCTTGTTTGATTTCTTTTGATGATTTCAGGATCCGGCCAGCAGCCCAGGCGAATATTTTTTTTTTCATCGGGTTGGGTTTGTTTGTTGTGGGCGCTGACTGTGTGTGTGTGTGTGTGTGTGTGTGTGCTGGTGCCCCTGCGGCGTGGCGTGGCTGCTCCGTCGCGTCTCGGTCCCACTCCCCCGCTGTCTGTCTGTCTCTGTTCTTTTGTGTGTATGCTGTGCACCTGCCCGTGTCTCTCCTTCCCATGCTGCGTGCTCTCGTTGTGCCTGCCCGGTGCCGGCCCGACAGGAGAGTTTACACCGCGAGCAACAAGCGAAGTCCACAAAGGCCCAAGTGACAATGATGCTGCGCCGCGTCCTCTGCGTGCTTTTGTTTGCCCTCTGCTGTGCGTGCGTGTGCGCCACGGCCCAGGAGGAGGGGCAGTACGATGCTGCTGTTTTTAAGGCTGCTGGGGGCGACCCGAAGAAGAATACGACTAACACTACAACTACTACGACTACTACTACCTCCAAGGCGCCCAAGAACACGACCACAACTACCTCCAAGGCACCGACTCCTGAAGACGCGCGCAGCCCTGGCGGCCCTGTGTGGGTGCAGGTGTCGCTGCTGCTGCTGCTCAGTGCCGCTGTGGCGACCGCCGGTGCTGCGTGCTGAGTGCGGGGCGGGGCGCGTGCGCCGTCGGTGTGGAGTCCCGTTGTGTGCGGCCACTGCCCACACGCGCGGGAGCACCGACTGGCGCCTGCGCCGCGTATATTTGAGCACCCTGCAGCGGTGTGGATGTATATATTCCAGTGTCTTTGGTTGTGGGTTCTGGCCCCGTGCCGCCTGCCCGTGCATTCTCTGCGACGGCCGCGCGCTGATGTACATCTCCTACCGCCGCCCCGCCACTTGTGGGGGGAAGCGTCGGTGCACTTAATTTTAAATTTTATTTAATGTTGTTTTGGTTTATTTTTTTTAAAGCTTGTGAAAAGGATGTTCGCGGGGGAAGCTGGTCACCTAAATGAATATGTCCTGATAAAGTGGAGATGTTTCTGCACGATTCTTTTCCATCCTATGAATTTTTGGAAGGCGGTGATTGAAGGAACCAGGGAGCCGATAGCGACAAGACGGATTTTTTTTTACTTTTTATTTCTTATTTTCCCACCACCCCCTCTTTTTGATTCCCACCTCGCGGCGGGGCCTTGTGGCTGGCGGAGCCCAGGGTCTGCCACTTGGTATGCGATAGTATTTCCAATCCTAACAAGGTGCACCGTGTCGCGAGAGTGGCTATCGGAATATATTTACTTGGAGCAAACATCGAGGGAGTGGCGAACCCACTGCCTCTCCACCACCCCCCTTCTCTCTTCTTGTTTGATTTCTTTTGATGATTTCAGGATCCGGCCAGCAGCCCAGGCGAATATTTTTTTTTTCATCGGGTTGGGTTTGTTTGTTGTGGGCGCTGACTGTGTGTGTGTGTGTGTGTGTGTGTGTGCTGGTGCCCCTGCGGCGTGGCGTGGCTGCTCCGTCGCGTCTCGGTCCCACTCCCCCGCTGTCTGTCTGTCTCTGTTCTTTTGTGTGTATGCTGTGCACCTGCCCGTGTCTCTCCCTCCCATGCTGCGTGCTCTCGTTGTGCCCGCCCGGTGCCGGCCCGACAGGAGAGTTTACACCGCGAGCAACAAGCGAAGTCCACAAAGGCCCAAGTGACAATGATGCTGCGCCGCGTCCTCTGCGTGCTTTTCTTTGCCCTCTGCTGTGCGTGCGTGTGCGCCACGGCCCAGGAGGAGGGGCAGTACGATGCTGCTGTTTTTAAGGCTGCTGGGGGCGACCCGAAGAAGAATACGACTACCACTACCACTACTACAACTACTACGACCACAACTACCTCCAAGGCGCCCAAGAACACGACCACAACTACTACTACGACTACTACTTCCTCCAAGGCGCCCAAGAACACGACCACAACTACTACTACGACTACTACTTCCTCCAAGGCGCCCAAGAACACGACCACAACTACCTCCAAGGCACCGACTCCTGAAGACGCGCGCAGCCCTGGCGGCCCTGTGTGGGTGCAGGTGTCGCTGCTGCTGCTGGTCAGTGCCGCTGTGGCGACCGCCGGTGCTGCGTGCTGAGGACGGGGCGGGGCGCGTGCGCCGTCGGTGTGGAGTCCCGTTGTGTGCGGCCACTGCCCACACGCGCGGGAGCACCGACTGGCGCCTGCGCCGCGTATATTTGAGCACCCTGCAGCGGTGTGGATGTATATATTCCAGTGTCTTTGGTTGTGCGTTCTGGCCCCGTGCCGCCTGCCCGTGCGTTCTCTGCGACGGCCGCGCGCTGATGTACATCTCCTACCGCCGCCCCGCCACTTGTGGGGGGAAGCGTCGGTGCACTTAATTTTAAATTTTATTTAATGTTGTTTTGGTTTATTTTTTTTAACTTGTG
>NW_001849047.1:0-3127 GCF_000209065.1 Trypanosoma cruzi | reverse complement strand
TGAAGGAACCAGGGAGCCGATAGCGACAAGACGGATTTTTTTTTACTTTTTATTTCTTATTTTCCCACCACCCCCTCTTTTTGATTCCCACCTCGCGGCGGGGCCTTGTGGCTGGCGGAGCCCAGGGTCTGCCACTTGGTATGCGATAGTATTTCCAATCCTAACAAGGTGCACCGTGTCGCGAAAGTGGCTATCGGAATATATTTACTTGGAGCAAACATCGAGGGAGTGGCGAACCCACTGCCTCTCCACCACCCCCCTTTTCTCTTCTTGTTTGATTTCTTTTGATGATTTCAGGATCCGGCCAGCAGCCCAGGCGAATATTTTTTTTTTTCATCGGGTTGGGTTTGTTTGTTGTGGGCGCTGACTGTGTGTGTGTGTGTGCTGGTGCCCCTGCGGCGTGGCGTGGCTGCTCCGTCGCGTCTCGGTCCCACTCCCCCGCTGTCTGTCTGTCTCTGTTCTTTTGTGTGTATGCTGTGCACCTGCCCGTGTCTCTCCTTCCCATGCTGCGTGCTCTCGTTGTGCCCGCCCGGTGCCGGCCCGACAGGAGAGTTTACACCGCGAGCAACAAGCGAAGTCCACAAAGGCCCAAGTGACAATGATGCTGCGCCGCGTCCTCTGCGTGCTTTTGTTTGCCCTCTGCTGTGCGTGCGTGTGCGCCACGGCCCAGGAGGAGGGGCAGTACGATGCTGCTGTTTTTAAGGCTGCTGGGGGCGACCCGAAGAAGAATACGACTAACACTACAACTACTACGACTACTACTACCTCCAAGGCGCCCAAGAACACGACCACAACTACTACTACGACTACTACTTCCCCCTGGCTCAGCCGGCCACCTCAACGTGGTGCCAGGGTCTAGTACTCTTTGCTAGAGAGGAAGCTAAGCGCCTGCTGTTCATGCTTCAAACCCGATGAGTAGTTGTTACTTAGTTTTACGGGCCGGAAGGGCAGATGTTGGAGCCATTCTATAATGGCTGCCCGCGGAGTAAGGTTATCCTTGCTACTGAATTCCTTCGTACGCTTACCAGAGCTGCACAATTGAGGTGTAGTTACTACGACTGGTAAGAGAAGAAAAAAAAAAAAAAAAAAAAAAAAAACTACTACTTCCTCCAAGGCGCCCAAGAACACGACCACAACTACCTCCAAGGCACCGACTCCTGAAGACGCGCGCAGCCCTGGCGGCCCTGTGTGGGTGCAGGTGTCGCTGCTGCTGCTGGTCAGTGCCGCTGTGGCGACCGCCGGTGCTGCGTGCTGAGGACGGGGCGGGGCGCGTGCGCCGTCGGTGTGGAGTCCCGTTGTGTGCGGCCACTGCCCACACGCGCGGGAGCACCGACTGGCGCCTGCGCCGCGTATATTTGAGCACCCTGCAGCGGTGTGGATGTATATATTCCAGTGTCTTTGGTTGTGCGTTCTGGCCCCGTGCCGCCTGCCCGTGCATTCTCTGCGACGGCCGCGCGCTGATGTACATCTCCTACCGCCGCCCCGCCACTTGTGGGGGGAAGCGTCGGTGCACTTAATTTTAAATTTTATTTAATGTTGTTTTGGTTTGTTTTTTTTAGCTTGTGAAAAGGATGTTCGCGGGGGAAGCTGGTCACCTAAATGAATATGTCCTGATAAAGTGGAGATGTTTCTGCACGATTCTTTTCCATCTTATGAATTTTTGGAAGACGGTGATTGAAGGAACCAGGGAGCCGATAGCGACAAGACGGATTTTTCTTTACTTTTTATTTCTTATTTTCCCACCACCCCCTCTTTTTGATTCCCACCTCGCGGCGGGGCCTTGTGGCTGGCGGAGCCCAGGGTCTGCCACTTGGTATGCGATAGTATTTCCAATCCTAACAAGGTGCACCGTGTCGCGAGAGTGGCTATCGGAATATATTTACTTGGAGCAAACATCGAGGGAGTGGCGAACCCACTGCCTCTCCACTACCCCCCTTTTCTCTTCTTGTTTGATTTCTTTTGATGATTTCAGGATCCGGCCAGCAGCCCAGGCGAATATTTTTTTTTTCATCGGGTTGGGTTTGTTTGTTGTGGGCGCTGACTGTGTGTGTGTGTGTGCTGGTGCCCCTGCGGCGTGGCGTGGCTGCTCCGTCGCGTCTCGGTCCCACTCCCCCGCTGTCTGTCTGTCTCTGTTCTTTTGTGTGTATGCTGTGCACCTGCCCGTGTCTCTCCTTCCCATGCTGCGTGCTCTCGTTGTGCCTGCCCGGTGCCGGCCCGACAGGAGAGTTTACACCGCGAGCAACAAGCGAAGTCCACAAAGGCCCAAGTGACAATGATGCTGCGCCGCGTCCTCTGCGTGCTTTTGTTTGCCCTCTGCTGTGCGTGCGTGTGCGCCACGGCCCAGGAGGAGGGGCAGTATGATGCTGCTGTTTTTAAGGCTGCTGGGGGCGACCCGAAGAAGAATACGACTAACACTACAACTACTACGACTACTACTACCTCCAAGGCGCCCAAGAACACGACCACAACTACCTCCAAGGCACCGACTCCTGAAGACGCGCGCAGCCCTGGCGGCCCTGTGTGGGTGCAGGTGTCGCTGCTGCTGCTGCTCAGTGCCGCTGTGGCGACCGCCGGTGCTGCGTGCTAAGTGCGGGGCGGGGCGCGTGCGCCGTCGGTGTGGAGTCCCGTTGTGTGCGGCCACTGCCCACACGCGCGGGAGCACCGACTGGCGCCTGCGCCGCGTATATTTGAGCACCCTGCAGCGGTGTGGATGTATATATTCCAGTGTCTTTGGTTGTGGGTTCTGGCCCCGTGCCGCCTGCCCGTGCATTCTCTGCGACGGCCGCGCGCTGATGTACATCTCCTACCGCCGCCCCGCCACTTGTGGGGGGAAGCGTCGGTGCGCTTAATTTTAAATTTTATTTAATGTTGTTTTGGTTTGTTTTTTTTAGCTTGTGAAAAGGATGTTCGCGGGGGAAGCTGGTCACCTAAATGAATATGTCCTGATAAAGTGGAGATGTTTCTGCACGATTCTTTTCCATCTTATGAATTTTTGGAAGACGGTGATTGAAGGAACCAGGGAGCCGATAGCGACAAGACGGATTTTTCTTTACTTTTTATTTCTTATTTTCCCACCACCCCCTCTTTTTGATTCCCACCTCGCGGCGGGGCCTGTGGCTGGCGGAGC
>NW_001849046.1:5767-6861 GCF_000209065.1 Trypanosoma cruzi | reverse complement strand
CTTTGACATCTGTGCGATATACTGTCGCCTGGCGCTGGTGCACCTGCACTGTATGCACGCACAATTATCCAAAAATTTATAACTCCCACAATATTTCTTTACCAGAAATCAAAACTACCCCTTTCATTCCCTAATTCTTTCTCCTATTTCGTTTTTCCTCACCTCCGGAGAGCTTCCTCTCTTCTGGCGTCTCCGGATGATACTGCTGCTCGGTACTGATGCACCTTTTCCTTCCAGAACTCCGCAATTTCTTTTTCAGCGTCGCTCACATTATTGCAATTGACGACATCACATCTCTGCCAGCCAGCTAGCGGCTTGCTGTCTTCGTGCTGCACATAAACAATCTCCCACAACATGTTTCGGTATAACTCCTCCCAATCATTAAAATATTCCGCCAGATACTCAGTGAACTGCCTCACAGTGCTGGTTATCGTGTGATGCCCACTCGCCGTAGTGATCTGCAGCCCAACCAGCGTCTTCGGATTTGAGTCCACAAAGAAAAAGCCGTCCACCAACGGAAAGTTTTTGACCTTCGGTTGATACAGCACCCAGTACTCTATGGCAATCCGATTAGAAGGGTTGTCTGGTACTTGTAAAAATTCTTTCCTGGTGAAGCTTTTGTAAGAATACTTTACCAGCGCACAGGTGTGTGATTCACCTCGTCCTGGTGGCCTCAGTTCCTCAATTTTAGGTCTTATCGCACTTAGGAAATCCTCATTCAAAAATGCGGATACGGCATACTTTTCAATAAGATATGGTAAGAGATAATCCCAAATACTCAACAAGAGAAAAATAAAATCGGACTGCTTCATTTCTCTTTTCATCTTGGCCAATGTTTTACGTTCGAGGTAAGGAGATATCAGTACATTCAAAGGCGATTCAATGTTGTCTTCTTGTCGTACTCGGACAACCTTCACAAGCTTGTGAGACACTTGATTGCCGTCGCACGGTTTGCCACTCCCAATACCAGCGTCATACTGTAGCATCGAAGGAGTGATTGCTTCCACGGCATCTTCACACGCGACAAAGCGAGCCTCACACTTTTTTTCATTAAGATGAAGCGGAGAATCGGCCCCACTTTATCCATGCGATCC
>NW_001849046.1:0-5667 GCF_000209065.1 Trypanosoma cruzi | reverse complement strand
TTTTCTTCGGGGCAATTCATTATGATTTGTTCCGCTCCCATTTGCTTCGCCCACGTTTCATATTCTTTTTTGTCTGGTGATTTCACCACAATCATGCCCCATCCCCTGGGAGGCAAACCAGTAGACGGTTCATGACCCCTCATTGCCACGTCGTAGATTATATACCCTTTCGCCCCACGCCGAGAGAAACTGCCCAAAACATCCACGATATTAGACGCCTCACTGTATTTTTTCACCGTTTTGGCGGTCTTGTCAAATAGGAATTTTCAACCCGCAATAACGTACGCAACCACCTGGAGTTTCTCCACATCATAGTGCAGCAGCTGGTAGAGGAGGTACGAACCGGCAGCCATCGATTTCCCAATCCCGGGCGTCCCAATCAACACACGCTGCTTGGGCGTAAAGTGCTCCTCAGGAAGACTGTTGAACCACTCGGTGAGATCGCCCTTGACGATCTGCCACAATCGCTCCACCTCACAGTTCACATAGCAGTCACGAGTGGATTTATTCATCCTCCTTCCATTTCCACGAGCACGGCCATCCCTTGTCCGAGGTGAGCACCATCAGCCTGAGGTGCTGCACCGAATTGCTGCGCAGCGTTATTCTTTTCGAGAGTCACGCCAACTGCCCTGTACGTCCATGAATGCTGTGGTTCCCCCTCATGCACTTCCATTCCCGTCCCCTCGCCGCCAGGAACTTCCACCAAATGGCTCCACCTCGCATTGTACACAGACTCGTAGCATCCCTCCAGGTACCTCGGTGCGTTCGACTTCTTTGGGTTCCTCGCTTCCTCGGCGGCTGCATCCAAAAACCTTTTATTGATTTCATGAACACTTGCCGTTACCTCCGCAGCAGCCACCAACCAATTCAGTAGATTGTCCACACCTTTTTTGTGAAGGTTGTTTATATCCTCTTCCATATCCATTTCATCCCTTACAGCCCTCTCCATCATCACATAAAGATCGGATGCCTGCATTTCCCCCAATACTCCCGCATCGCAAATATGCTTCTTGGGGTCCTTAAAAAACCCCTCCCGCAAGACATTCCGATTGGCGTCCACAAAGCCCCTGCCATCAAATCTCCTATTAAGAAGCTCATTCAGCTTTCTGTCCATGACACAAACTTTTCGTTTAAAAAGTACATCTTCAATCTTAGTTACAAGGGTGAATTTTCTTCGCTGCTCCGAGTATCCGTCTGGTATTTCAAGAGCTGAATCAAGTTTTTGCATTGCCCGGAAATTGATCGTATCCCTCCTCTCATAGTCCCTCCATTGATGAAGAGAGAACACACCCTCGTGAAGAAGTTTGTACACCTGGTAGTCGGTCAAATTAAGAATTCCCTCAAGAAGCTGCTGGTCATTTACGTAAGCATCGAGTCTCCTAATAAACGTCTCCCTCGTCGCATTGTAGTCTTTCATCAACGGTTGCCATGGAGCCAATACAATTCCAAAAAAATGATTAAGCTTCAAGCTGGTGCTGAGAGTATCTCCGTCTAGCATTAGATCTTCCACCAGACTGTCAAGAGTCCACGGCGGTCACTCTTTACTCCCCACCAAATGTCGACCTTTAGCGTCGGAGCCAACACAGGTGCCGCTGGCTCCAAAGGACACTGGCGGCTGTCTCCTCCCGCAGTCCCAACGGCATTGGGCGTGGCACTCGCACGGCGGGGCTGTCGGTGCGCCATGCAGCCGCACTGCAACGCCTGTCGGTGAAACAGTCAAGGCCCACCGCCCCCGCAGCAACGCGACGTGCAATCGGCCACAACACCGCCACATTATCGTCCTTTTTTATTTTATTTTATTCACGTTGTCTGTCCGTTTGCCATACCACTAACACCAAAAATAGCTGCACAACTTCACAGAGGAAAGAATCTTCTGGGTCGCTGGCCGGATCCTGTAATTACCCAAAAAGAAAAAAGGAAAAAAGCGGTAAATGAAGAGGTAGTGGGTTCTCCGTAATGTTTGCCCCAATGTGTCTATGTATATACATTCTGCTAATCACTGCCGTGGAATTCTGCGCACAGTTAGAATTAGAAACAATTATCCCCTGCGAAGTGGCAGGCCTTTGGGGCTCCTCCAGCCACAAGAAAACGCCGCAAGTTGGGGATCACAAAGTGGGTGGTTGTGAAGATAAAAAATAAAAATAAAAAAAATAATAATTTCGTCTGGCAGCTGTCGGCTCCCTGACTCCCTCAATCGCGGTCTCCCAAAAGACAGTGCGATAGAAGAGGAAAAAGTTGTGAAGAGATATCTTCGTTTTTGCGAGATATGAATTTATTTGGGCAGCCGGCCATCTTCTCAAGCATTCTTTTCACAAAATCCCATGAAAATAAAGAAAAATTCTCCGGCCCCTATAGTGCGCAACAGCCTCTAGTGACGATGCGCCTCTGGTGGAAAAAATAAAATAAAATCAAAAAAGGCTGTGGTGAGTGTGACACCGCTGATCACAACGGTTCTCTGAAAAGAAAGGCATTCACTGTCCAGACCTCGTAGGCACACACATATAAAAATCGTTAAAATACTTCCTAATATATTTCACCAAAACAAAATGCACTTTGTTACTACTTATTTTTTTCATTTTTATTGCCCTTTTTATCCCCCTCGGGTAGATCATCATCAGAGAATTTGATTTCCTCAGGAAATTTACCTTTTAACATAACCTGGTATTGGTGTACCTTTCCTTCCCAGAAAGTCACAATTTTTTTTTCAGCGTCGGTTTTATTCCTGGAATTGACGTAATCACATCTCTGCCATTTTTCCATCGGCTTGCTGTCTGCGTGCTGTATATAAATAATATCCCACGACAATCCTTGAGCAAATCTCTCCCAACCATCAAAATATTTCGACAGGTGCTCAGTGAACAGATTCACAGTGCTGGTTATCGTGTGATGCGCACTCGCCGTCGTCATCTGCAGCCCAACCAGCGTCTTCCGCGGCGAATCAACAAAGAAAAAGCCGTCCACCAGCGGAAAGTTTGGGAACGTCGGTATGTACAGCACCCGATACTTTAATGTTTCCGGGCCATCAATGAACTTCAGTTCAGTTATTGCAGCTGCCTCGGTGGGGTAGCCATGAGGGTTTAACGTTAGCACCGAGGACCGTGTTTCGGAAGGTGATGGTGGCTTCAGCTCCTTGAGATCCTTCACTATGGAAGTGACAAACTCCACACTCAAGAATACGTTCAAAGCATACTTTTCCAAAGCTTCAGATTGAAGAACATTCTTCATTCCCAATACGAGAAAAAAAATATCATGCGGACTCAGCACCTTTGCCAAACGAGATAATGTTAAAACCCCAAGATAAGTACATATAGGTGCATTACTGAAGTCCTCAAATGCGTTTTTTTCTCTTACTCGAACAATCTTCACAAGTTTGTGAGACGGATCCTCGGAATACCATTTTTTCTCTCCTCCCTGTGTAAAGTACTTTCCTTGATCCCCAATATTGATCCATCTCAAGGCCCTCGTAACATCCTTCGTGCGTTTTTCATATTCAACCGCATCGAAGATGTAACGTGGAATCGGTCCCAAAAAATACATGTGTTTTTTGACCTCTTTCCAGTATCCCGCTTGCTCATCTGGTTTCAGACCTCGCTTCATCCACGCACACATCGCCTTCACATCCATCTCGTCAGGGCAATTCATGATGATTCGACTGGCTTGTAGTTGCTTCTCCCACTCATCATAGTTGCTTACCTTTGGCGATGACACCACAATCATGCCCCATCCGGTAGTGGGCAAAAAATGTCTCAGTGGTGGCGTTCCTTTCTTTGCCACATCGTAAATAATATACCCTTTCATCCCACGCTTCCTCAAACTTCTCAAGGCCGTGATGCATTGGTCCTCATCGCTGTATCTTGTCACGATTTTGGCGGTCTTGTCAAACACGTAAGCATCACGTCCACCAAAACAGTGAACAACCACTTGGAGCTTCTCCACATCGCAGTGCAGCAGCTGGTAGAGGAGGTACGAGCCGGCAGCCACCGACTTCCCGATCCCGGGCGTCCCAATCAACAGACGCCGCACGGGTGAAGAACTGAGAGTCAAGTCAGAGTTGCTGAACCACTCAGTGAGATCATTCCTGACGATCCGCCACACTCGCTCCACCTCACAGTTTACAAAAAAGTCCTCCGAAGAATTCTGTGTCATATTCCACGAGTACGGCCATCCCTTGTCCGAGGTGAGCACCATCAGCCTGGGACGCGGTGCATCGGACTGCTCCACACCGTCATCCTTTTCGAGGGTGTCACCAAATTTCTTGTACGTCCATGACTGTTCTGGTTTCCCCTCCCTCACTTCCAGTCCGGTCCCATCGCCGTCGGGAATTTCCACCACATGGCTCCACCTCGCATTGTACACAGACTCGTAGTATCCCTCCAGTTTCTCCGATGCGCCCGTCGTCGTTGGGTCCCTCAATTCCACGAGGGCTGCATCTAAAAACTCGTTAGTGATGTCATGAACACCTGCCTTTACCTCCGCAGCAGCTTCTGACCATTTCAGTAGAGTGCGCACGCCATTTTTGTAAAGCTTCTTTATATCTTCTTCCATATCCATTTCATCCCTTACAACCCCCTCCATCCTCGCATAAGCATCGGTTATCTGTATTTCGTTCAATACTCCCTTATCACGGATATACTTCGTGGGATCCTTGAAAAACTCCTTCAGCAAAACACTCCGATTGGTGGCCACAACGCCCCTGCCGCCCAATTCCATCGTAAGAAAATCGTTCAGCTTCTTTTCCTTGACGCGGACTCCTCCTTTAAACAGTGCTTCTTCGATCGTAGTGGAAATGGTAAATTTCATTTCTTGCGCTCGTCTTCGCCTTTCTTCTGTCTCACGCCTTAATCTTTCTTCCGCCTCACGTTTTTCTTCTGTCAGTACCTGAGTGAGAACTGCGTTTAGTTTTCCCTTTGCATGAGGAGTGACCGTATTCTTCCTTTTAAAGCCCCTCCATTGTCTGAGAGAGAACACACCCTCGTGATGAAGTTTATTGATAGCCTCCAATAGTATTTTCAGCTCTTGGTACTCTGTTAAATTAAAAATAATTCTAAGAAGCCGCTGGTTTTGTACGTAAGCATCCGGCTCCTGAAGAAACACCTGCATCGTCACGTTGTGGTCTTCACCAACGGCCGCCCTGCCGCCAACATAATTCCGAAGAAAATCATTCAGCTTCATGTCGGTGCTGAGAGTGTCTCCACCCAGCAGAATGTCCTCTACGCTGCTGCTCATAGTCCACTTTGGTTGCTGCGCCTCCACTCCTCTGCGAGTTGCAGCGTCGGAACCATCGCCGGGGATGCCGCTTCGAGGCGCCATCACAACACCCGTGCAGTGAAGCATCCCACTCGCACCGCCCAACTGCGGCCAGCAGATGCCGCTGGCTCCAAAGGACACTCGCGGCTGTTTCGTCCCGCTGTCCCAGTGGCGTTGGGCGTGGCACTCGCACGGCGGGGCTGTCGGTGCGCCATGCAGCCGCACTGCAACGCCTGTCGGTGAAACAGTCAAGGCCCACCGCCCCCGCAGCAACGCGACGTGCAACCGGCCACAACACCGCCACATTATCGTCCTTTTTTATTTTATTTTATTCACGTTGTCTGTCCGTTTGCCATACCACTAACACCAAAAATAGCTGCACAACTTCACAGAGGAAAGAATCTTCTGGGTCGCTGGCCG
>NW_001849045.1:2767-6795 GCF_000209065.1 Trypanosoma cruzi | reverse complement strand
CTTACCTGGCACCTACAAGGGGTCTCTCTCCAAACAAACAGTATTTCACACATCCATTCCGCGGGGAGAGTGGGAAGTGCAGAAATCCAGCCATTTGTCACTCTTCAACGCCCGTTTGTATAACCGAGACTCAATTCCAAGCATATGAGATGGCTCATGGTCGGCGAGGCAGGCCCAAAATACGATGATGGCAGCTCTTATTCTGCGAGTGCATCGGAGGAAGGAAGCAGAGGCGACAGCTCCAATTCTGCGAGTTCATCGCGGGTGGAAAGTGAAGAGGTGAGCTTTGTGCATGAGAGTGTGTCCTGGGTGCTGTTACTTCTGCTGGGGCTTTGGGGTTTGCGGCTCATTACTGATATCAAAACGGCGTTGTTGCTGTCTCCGGCGGCACAGTGTATATTTACATGCTGATGTTTTTTACATATTTTATTGATGTTGTTGGCGGGTCTATAAAATTTTCTATTTTACTTTTTCTTTTCACTTTTTTATGCATGACTTTGTATAAATTTCATTTTTTTGTATTCCGATCATATTTGTTATTATTTATTATTTTGTGTTGATGTGTTTTTAGTGCCTTTGATACTAATAATAATAATGGGGTTTACTGACTGATGCCGTCCAGATTTTATGATAGATGTTGCATGCGATCTACGCAACGCCGGATGAATGTCGAGTGGCCGAACTTTTTAAAATATGGCGGGAGGGTCGAGTGGTGCATGATTTTATGCCGTGAAATATAAATGAGGCGTGTTCATATCGTGAGGGGGAGAGGGGGTAATTGAAAACGACGTAAACTATATATATATATATATATACGTACGCATGCATGTTTGCTTTTTCTGTGCATGTATGCTCTCTGTATTCATGTATGCATATGTGTCTTTATTCAGGCATGATACAAAGGCACTGCTGTGGGATATTGTGTGGAGGATATTACATGACAATTGTTTGTATTTATTGAGTGTTTTTTGTAGAATAATAATCATAAAAGTCATAATGATACTTACCATTATTATTGTTATTATCCAATTTTTTACATTTAACGACCTGCGTGAAAACTGCGTTGAGTGCTTAGTTTTTCTTTTCTTCCGTAATTGTTCCCTTGTTTGTTCGCTGCTTGGGATGCCGTGCCGGCTTGAGTTGTGCCATATATATATATTGAAATGATTATTTTTTCTGTGACCTCTGCGGTACTTATGTGCGTATTTGCCTCTTGGCATGACTGCCTTCTTTTTTCTTGCCTTTACGTCTCTGAAGACATACAACCACCCTCGCACGACACGCATAACGTTTTATTTTACGTAGATGGTCCTATCTTGCCGGCAATTGCATGTGGGTGCTGCGTTCTTCTGTGGCTACGAAGGGGAACATGAGAGGGCGGTGCGCATGACCTCATGGGTCATGGCGTGACGCCGTTGGAGGGCCCCGTGAGGCGTCCGCGGTTTTACGGGGGAAGAAGAAAATGAATCCGCTGGAATAGCTGCCGCCGAGCCCGTTCCTGCTGGACGAGTTGAAGCGCGAGTACAGCCACACGGACACCCGCACGGTTGCTGCGCCGTACTTCTTCCAGCACCAAGATGCCGCCGGCTGCAAGACTTTGCGGTGCCGCCACAAATACAAGGAGAACAACATGCAGCGCATGGAGCACGTGTGTGAGTATGCGTTGGGTGTTGCGATCATGATTGGGGAGGAGAGGCGGCACGACATTGTGGCGCTGTGTGTGTTGCGTGGCGGTGGCATGCCGTAGGCTGTGGAAGAAGTGGATGACACGGAGCTGTTGGACTGCGGGAGAAGGTGGCGGACACAGCGGAAGAGGATGACGGGCTACGCGTGCTGCAGGTGAGCGCGGCATGCCGGTGAGTTTTTCTAAAGAGGGAGTAACGCTGACGGTAATAGTGACTGTGAGGGTGTGGGGAAGGGGGCGGTCGATCAGCACTCCTTTCATTGTTGTTGTTGTGGTGCGTGACTCTCATTGCTGGACGGGACGGTGTGTGGCTGTGTGATGGCGGAGGCCAATGTCGATAAAGGTGCCGAAATGAAGGAAGATGAAAGATTTGACAGTTCAGAGCTTGTTGCTGGTATTGTTAGTGCCGAAAAACACGTAACGCAGGATTCAGTCAAGGAAGGTTCCGAAAACGGCAATCAGTCTTTGGGTGCACAAACAGGAAATGGCATCACCAGCAAGCACAGTGAGAGGGAAAGAAGAAACCGAAGAAATTGAGGAACCCAAAAGTTCAATTGAAGGCGAAGAAACATCCCAATTAAAATTGCCGCAGGAAGGAGTACCACCACCATCAGAACCATTAGCAACGACACTGAATGGAAACCCAGCCGGAACTTTAAATGCAACACCAGCGAAAGAAAAGTCCAGCTCTGATGACGGCTCCGCCCAGGAAGAAGGACTCAAATTACCAACACCAAAAGCACCTGCAGCAGCAGCGGCAGAAGCAACAACACAAACAAAAGATGAAAACCCCTCCTTTGCAGATGACCCTTCAGAGCAACATATAGAAGCATCTCAACACGACGTGGGGTCAAGAAGTGCCTCACGAAAAGAAGGAACCATCCCCACCACAGTCACGAAAACAGACGGACCAACAGAAGTTAGCGCCGAATCAACTCCAACATCACCCTCAGCTTCCAAAGGTGCCATTACAAATGACGCTGACAAAGGAAATGAAGAAGGCATTCCAAAACATGATCAAGCACCTGATGGTGAAGCGAAGAAAGAAGCACAACAAGGTGACGATAAAGAAGAAAATACAAATAAAACAGCACCTGTCGAAGCCGCAGCTATAACAAATGGTGCTGCGACTACTGGCGACAGCGACAGCAGCACCGCGGCCTTCCACACCACCTCCCCTCCTTTGCTTTTTCTTGTTGCGTGTGCGGCTGCTGCGGTGGTGGCCGCGTGAGAGTGAGTGTGAGAGAGCCATGCACCGCCCGCACACACACTCGTCCTTCTCTCTCTGTGTGTGTGTCCCCTTGCATGGACTCTCGCCCTCACCTCACCCCACGAGGCACACACATAATGTGCCCATTGTATATATGCATGCACACCCATGCAGGCCCGTTGGTGCTCTCTTTTGCACGACACGCACCGCTGCCGTCCTGCCTGGCTGCATGGGCGGAGCACCGTAACTGTTTCTGTTTTGTTTCTATTGCATTGAGTGGGCGACCTCTCTCTCTCCCTCTGTGTGTTTTGCTTTACGGGAGTAATGAGAGTGTGTGTGCGCTGGTCGTCCCACGCCTCGGCTTCCCGTCACGTGTGTGTTTTAAATCTCTGCTTGTGTGGTGGTTGAATGGACGTATTTTCATTAACCACCATTTGCTTTCTTGTGTGGTGACGTTTGTGTTTTATTTTTCTTTTCAACCAATCAGTCTTTGTTGCCTCAGCAAGCCAAGAAATACTTTTCCAACAGTCACGCCGATGGTTCAGTGGCTCTTCGCCTCACCGTGCCCTGCAGCGCTGCCATTGCTGCTCATGATGTTGACTTTGATGTGTTGTTCCAGCGGGTGCTTTGCTGCCAGTCTGACGTACCATTGCTCCTTTGACAATGCGATGCGTGTCGACAGGACGAAATCGATGCCGGTGGTGATGAAAAACGTGCCTTCGGGAACGGGAAGTGCGTCGCAGACATACACCGTCATCGGGGAGAATGGATGGGCACCCATCCGCATCAATGTGTCGACAAGGGACGTGGATGATGCCAGTAATTATTGCAGCTCAGATTATTCTTACGTGAAAAATCCATTGACAGGATATTACGATTGTCAGGGCGATGCTCTTTCCAGTAATAAGAGGAAAGTTCTCATCGACAAGGTTGTCCCTGCAGCTGTCAAACTGCATGCGGATCGTCTGCTCGTCCAGCCACTGGAGGGTCCGTTGGTTGTGCCCCAATTTGCCGCGGGCAGTGTTTGCAGTCGTTTCACTGTGCCTGCTGAGCATCGTTCCGCTGGTGTTGCCAATTCTGACATGGTGCTGTACGTGGCTGCTGCGCCGGGTGGTGTGTGGGCACTGCCGTGCG
>NW_001849045.1:0-2667 GCF_000209065.1 Trypanosoma cruzi | reverse complement strand
GTCGGCGGAGCATCATTGAATTCTCAAAACAGCACTCAATGGACAGTTGCCCTATCATTGATCCCGCGATGGACGTGAGGGACCTTGAGGCTGTTTTTGAGAAGGGAGAATATTTGTCTGCGAGGCCCGGGGATAAGCCCTCTTCGTGGTGTCTGGACACGCTTCCCACCAACACGACAGATGCAAGGTACCCGAAGGAGACGTATCTGAGTGCTGCCACGCAGGCGGAACTGAAGTGTCTTGGCATGCAGGTGCATCTGAAAAATCCTGAAAAGCGTAACGTCCGTTGGCTCCCATGCACAGAAGAGGAGACGATTACGTGGGACACACCACCCTACAATAAGAAAAATGTCATTTGCCCTAAGTACGCGGAGGTGTGCACGATATCCGCCACCGGCGGCAGTGTCATTCCCGTGGTTTCATGGGACGACGAGGAGAGGGTGTGGGGCAGGACGGTACGCCCGGAATTCTTGAGACAAAGTTCACCAGAGGCGCCCGTCCCTGGTGCAGAGAGTATTGGGTCCGGCCGTGGCACCGAATCGGAGAATGCTGACTCAGCTGCTCTTCAGTCGAAGCCATTGCCACAGGGAGACGCCGAGGCTGCCGTGGCGCAACACGACCACCAAGCGGGAAGCAATACCAGCACTCCAACAGGCAGTGAGAGGGAGGCAGCACCAGCCGCCTCTGGCGAAAACAACAATTCGCCTACGGCCGCTGTTGCGGGAGCAGGTGAATTTGGGACAACGCACAGCGAGGATTTCTTCACTACGGAAGTGGAAAGCCCGATGGGGGAGGAAGAACAATCCGCGCCGGAGGAGGGAGCAAACCCACCAACTCTGCAGTCAAGGGAGACCACTGGAGATGGGGATGCGCAGCCAGTACAAGAAAGCATGGCGTCTCTGGCTGGAAGTGAGGGATTGCTGCCCAAACAAAGCGAGACCCCTGTTCCGGAAAATAACCACTCCGAATCCGGGAGCGGCGCGAGCCAAGACGACCGCCTCGCCCTGCTCAAAGACGCGAAATTGATGCTGCATGATTGGAATGTCGACAGCACTGCGCGTGTGTGCGTGTCTCGGGTGTCGATGCTTCTTCTTCTGGGACTGTGTGGAGCTGTGGCAGTATTGTGAGGCAACGAGTGTGGCATTGCGACTCCAGACGGAGAATACGTGCCGCTCTTCATGCGGTTTTTGATGTTTTTCTTTAATGTTTTTTTCTTTTAAAAAATATTTTTCTACTTTCTCAGTTTTTTTTGGTGTTTTTTCGAATACTCAGTTTCTTTTTTTTTTAATGGTTGTTTGCTACAATCCGTTGTGAGTGACGTGTTTCCGACTTTTTTTTCCCTTTTGTTGCCCACTCGCGGTGCCGGCGTCACTTCTGCGCGTCCGGCGGACTGCACAAAACGAGGAGTGGAGGAGCAGGCCGGATGCCGCATGGAATATAAGGGATGTTGTGTGGGCTTGTGGGAGGGTACAACCTTTTTTGGTTTTCTTTTTTGTTTGTGCAGGGAATATGTATACGCCCCCGATCTTCTTGTGCTGCATGGCACATGAAAGTCCTGCAGAATCATTTTTTTGTGTTTAAATGTTTTCATTTTTTTTTACGCCCCCATTCTCTCTTTTTTGCTTCTTTTGAGGCAATCACAATGGGCGTTTCTTTTCTGCTCTTCCCTCTTTTAATTGTTTGTTGCTGCACTCTTCCTTCAAGGGGTGCTGTGTGTTTCCCGCCCAACTGCTCCACTCGCACACCCACCGACACGCTCATGACGACGGCCCTGTGCGCCTCGCCTGCTGCACGCATGAGGAGGGGCCGCGACGAACGGCGCGCTGAGGGAGCCGTGACGTGTGGGCGTGCGGCGAGGGCCTGTGGGGCGGAGCACATATTTCTTTCCCTCTTGTTTTGTTTTTGCTGCGCTCACTCTCCCGATGGAGTGACGCGACTCCCGTCATTTCTGCGTGCTTCTCTCAGTCCCCACACACACGAGTGACTGTGCTCTGCGGGCCGCACTCACGCACCAATAAAAGGACTGAGGGGAGCAGCAACACGCAGATGACCCCATGAAATATAAACGATGTGCGGACATACGGAGGGTCGGACGGTTGAAAGACATTTAAATATCTTTTAATTTTATTTTAGGACAAAATGTATGCAGACAATTTCTGGAGCAACATGGTAGTTAGGTGCTTTTTTTGTGTATGTTTTTTTTATTGTGTGGGTGTAGCCGTAATAGGGGACGACTTTTTTTTCCAATTTTTTTTTTTCATTTTTTTTTTCAAAGTGTGAGGGGTTGAAAGGTGAGGATGATTTTTTTTTTATTTTAATGAATTTTTATGAATTGCCGCTGCCTCGTATGCAGTGCAATATCATGAGTTTGGGCAGTCTTTTTCCTTATTTCTGCCATGCACCTCTGCTGTACATTTTTGTTTGTGCGTCCCTTCACTTGCTCTGCTCCTGTTTTTACTTCTCTGCCTCGTGTGTCTGCAGGCACACACAACCACATGCACGCACAAGATGCACATTGCAGTGGATTTGGATGCTTCTTTTGTGGCGTGTGCTGACGGTTGCGGGTGGCTGCTGCTTCCTCCGTGGGCATGAAGGGAGGAGGGGAGAGGGAGCGTGCACGGCGAGTCACTCTTCCTGCGGGTGTGATGCGCGCGGTGGGCTGCGACT
>NW_001849044.1:3363-6779 GCF_000209065.1 Trypanosoma cruzi | reverse complement strand
GAAATTTTGCTGCGACTGCGACGCCACAGCGAATTTGAGCCCACAGTGTCCGTTCTGTCAGGTGAAAGCGTGTATCGGCTCAATTTGGACTCGTTGGAAAAGGAAAATGCGTTCAACTTCGGTCGTACTGCGGCCAACGCCACGTGTATGGACTGCTGGGGACCTCAATCCCTCGTGGTCTGTTTCTCCTCCGGCGAAGTTTCTCTTATGGACTGGCGCGATCCAGGCGGTGTGCTACTCGTAAATACATATGCGCCCCAGCGGGCCTCCGCATGTCGGACTGCCCAAGGAAGATTTCGGGCAGCTCCTCCACGCGCTGGCATCCTGTCATGCTGTGCCCTGGAGGATAGCTTTCGTGTGGTTTGTGGCCTGGGGGACTCCTGTGGAACGGTTGTAGTGACAGACTTACGCAAGGCTTTGACGACATCTCTCCGGACGAAAAAGCGTGGTAGAAGCTCACCAGCAGAGGACGCGTGGCAGGCGGTTATAGCCGGAAGCTTCTCCATTCCCACTTCTTACCCCATCAGCGACATGCGGCACTGCCGCTGTGATTTTGGAACGATAGGAATGGTGGACACGGGTGGCTCCAGTATCCTGACGTCTATTAACTCCCTGGAGGACGGATCGATGAATGCACGAAAGAAGCAGAGTGATACTTTGCGGGGAGTCATTTCCTCCTTCCCCGCCTCTTCTTCTGGCAGCAGCGACGGCGGCGGAATAATTCCCCATGCTCGATCTCTTCGCTGCGATGTGTCGTCGGACGGCTGTTTTCTTGTAAGCACACGAGTGACGCCAGGATACACTGCGCTTTTAACGCGTCAAGGGAAAAGAGCGGATATTCAGCTAAACAGGGTGGCGCACGAGAAGCTTCGCCAAGAACCCTTTGTCTCCGTGGCGGTTTTGGGTTCAACTGTTTGTGCGCAAACAAGCTCTGGGAACGCCTTGTGCGCCACCCTCCAAATATGATAACCGAAGGACGGTATGACACAATGGGCGAGAGGTATGTCAGGATTCCAATGCAGCAGCGCACGTGTTCAATCGGTGTGTTTCTGTCGACTTGCACTCTCACTGCAGTTACTGTCTCGCCTCGCACTCGACCCGGATGATTCTTCCTCCATCGCACAGTTAAAAGATCAACTTATTCTCTTCAAGAAATGTGCCACACACCCATTTTGTGTGGGGCGAACACTTACGTGCTGTCATTGTTTTTTTGAAGTTGTAATTTTGTGTTTCGTCAATTTTATTTTCCTCTTTCTTCTTTGTGTGGCGCAAGGGAAAAAATTCACCCACAAAACACAAACTATACAGCTGCTTCAACGGTGGAACAGACAAAGAGAGAGAGAGAGAAAGAAAAATAAATAATAATAAAAATGCACCAACCATGCCAAACCACGTTGTTTTTCACACGAGTGATATTTCTACTGCTGTGTTGCGCCGGTGTTTGTCTCGCCGCCGATCCCGCCGATCGTGCCGTGAAGCACCGCTGCATATTTGACGCGATAATGAAGAAATACGGCCGGCTGCCGACTGCGGTGGTGCGTGAGGTGCCGCGCCGGGGACAGGGCGCCGTGCAGGCGTACACCGCCGCCAGCGAGGATGGGGACGGTGGCTGGGCTCCGATCCGCTTTAAGGTTTTTACGGAGGATCTGAAGAATCCACAGAAGTACTGCACTGCAGAGGGGCAACAAAGGTCGGACCTTCGGGGAATAATGACTATTTGTCGAAGAGAAAATATATTGACGGAGGAAAAGAAGAATATCTTTGAGTCATATGTCATTCCCAAAGCCCTTAAAATGCACTCTGATCGACTTTTTGTTAAACCCTTGAGGATCAGCTTGGTTGTGCCGGATCCTGTGTATGGAATTTGCACTGAATTTACGATTCCGCGTGAACACCACACGAAAGGTGTGCCTAATACCGACATGGTTATTTACGCCGGTGCTGCACCCGTGACTGGGGCAGCGGCGTGGGCAGGGCCGTGCCTCACATTGCGGGATGGTCGTCCATTTGTTGCTGTGTTGAACTATGATCCTCGGACCCTTGTTCGTGATGATGCGACAGTGCGCCAAACCGCACACGAGGTTGCACATGCTCTTGGATTTGGCTACGAGATAATGGAACCACTCGGTATGGTGAGCAAGATCCCTAATGTGCGCGGCAAGGAATTTGTGACGGTTGTGAGTTCTGCAATAACGAAGGAGAAGACGCGGGAACACTACAACTGCCCTACCGCCCCGGGCATGGAGCTGGAGGACGAGGGTTATGGGGGGACAGCGGGATCCCACTGGGAACGTCGCAATGCGTTGGATGAGTTGATGACAGGCATTTCAGGGGCTTCTCTCTACACATCACTGACAATGTCGGCTTTTGAGAGTATGGGATTTTATCGCGCCAATTGGGGAATGGAGGAAGACATGGCCTGGGGCAGGGATGCCGGCTGCGCCCTGTTGGAAAGGAAGTGCATAGAAAACGGCGTCAGCGTCGTCCCGGACATGTTTTGCACCAGTGCCACTCCGCCGGGTCAGTTGCTTTGCACCGCTAGCCGTCGAGGTCTTGGGTCCTGTGGCCTGTATACTTATTCGCAGAGCCTTCCTATTCATTTTGAGTGCTTTTCCTATCCCAAAGTGGATGGCTGGGGATTTTTTGTTTGCATGAAGGTGTTGATTGGGAGTTTTGCTGTTGCCGTTTTGCGCACTTGCTAGATTTTCAGTTGCCTTTTTTTTCTGTTTTTTCCCAGTGTGTGGGGGCACCCGTTTTTTTTTTGTAAGATGGGGGAGGGGATTTCCTTTATTTTGCCCATCACGCGGGCAGCGTTGCTGCTACGTTTGAGGAGGGGTGACAGGGACGGTGCTGCTTTTGTTGACATCCGTCCCTGCTGGGTTATTCCTGCTGATGCTGCGGCTCCAGTTACTGAAGAAAAAAAAAAAGGATGGACCGCCGTTGGAGGGTGCTAAGCACTTCCATTCTGGGGAAGGAGTGCACTGCGTATTGCTTAATTTCCTCATGTAATCTGCGTTCTATGCTTCTTTTTTTTTCTTTTCTCCCTGCATTTGGACTTTAATGCCACCCTTTGAAATGTGGTTCCTTTTTTTTTTTTTTTTTTTTTTTTGCCAGACCTCCACTCTGCTATTGGTTTAGTGCGATTTACACACTCAACGCAAGCGAAGGAATAAGGAACGGTATGGCGAAATTTTACGACCCATGTATTGTTGCAGTCGGTGTCTCCGGCTTTGTTGGTGTTGTCGCCGGTGCCTATGGGGCCCATGCACTCCATGGGCGATTGACGCCCAAACAACAGTCAGCCTGGACCACAGCCGTTAATATAAACCTTATCCACACCGCGGGCTGTTTATCCGTGCTGGCTCTGCGTGAGTGCGTTGACCCCAATGGCCCTGCCGCCAAACACCTTAACCGTG